>NW_008671658.1:0-7608 GCF_000695815.1 Acanthisitta chloris | reverse complement strand
AGCTGCTCTCCAGCAGATCAGTGCCAATCTGTGCTGGTGCCTGGGGTTACTCCTCCCCAGGGAGCTCTCCAGCAGGTCAATGCCAACCTGTGCTGGTGCCTGGGGGTACTCCTCCCCAGGGGCAGGACCTGCACTTGCCCTTGTTGAATCTCAGTTGGTTCTGCTCTGCCCATCTCTGCAACATGTAAAGTCACTCCAAATGCAACAGAATATAAATTCACCTTTGAATTATTCTAAATGTCATGTACTCCAAACAGCCTTTTGACACAGGTCATGTTGCAAGACAGCTAACTAATTTCTCCCAGTGCCCTGCCTGAAACCTAAATGTACTGCTCCAGCTGATTCTCATTAAAGGACATCAGTGAAGTAAAAACTGCAGACATTTGGGGTTCTATCATCACATTGAAGGAGCTAACAATTCACAATTCTGGAAACTGATCTTTAACAAACACAGGTACTACAGGAACACTCTCTAATGCCCCCAAAACACCCTAACACTGTAACCTTAAGGACATTTAGAAATTAAGTCATTTTTCAGAAGGATTTATGCTTGAATAATTTCCCTCTATTTATAATCCTAGGCTATGTTTACTCCGTGCAAAACAGGAAGTGCTCTCATGTTACTTCAACGGCAGCACTTACTGTCAGAACAGGATGACTTAAAAGAACTACATTCACCCCTCAATGTACAAGGGACATTGAGGCACTGGAGCGAGTCCAGCCAAGGGCAACGAGGGCAGCAAAGGGCTGGAAAACCTGTGGGGTGAGGAAGGGCTGAGGGAGTTGGGTTTGTTTAGCCTGGAGAAGAGGCTCAGGGGTGACCTCCTGGCTCTCTGCAACTCCCTGCCAGGGCTGGAGAGAGGTGGGGGATGTGTGTCCTGCCATGGCTGCAGGGAGAGGACTAGAGGGAATGGCCTTGAGCTGAGCCAGGGCAGAGTCAGATTGGGTGTGAGGAGAAATGTTTTCCCTGTGAGGGTGTTGAGGCCTTGGGATATTGCCCAGGGAGGTGGTGGAGTCACCATCCCTGGAGGTGTTGAAGAGGTGTCTGGATCTGACACTGGAGGATCTGGTTTAGGATTTAGGGGTTCCAGCAGTGACAGGTTAATGGTTGGACTTGATGATCTTAGAGGCCTCCTCCAACCTTGAGGATTCCATGAATACAGACATGCATTTCCAAGTTCTTTCTTTAATCCAGCCTTTAGACTGCTTCTTTTCCTATTCCTGGGATCTGATAGTTATCTACAGGAAAGTAAACTTGCTCCAACATAAACGAGAAAAGCAGGAAACAAGCTAATGTGTAAAGGAAAATTCTCAGATGACTCAAAGATGATGCCTGGACATTTTAATTTTACCCAAATGCATTTAAATATAGTCCATGATTGAAGGACTAGCTGCACTTCTGTAGTTTTTGTCAAGATGTCTCCAAATGCAATCACAGGTGACAACAGCAAACCTTCACCAGACAAGATGGGATTATGATTTCCTTTCACTCTTTAGATTAGGATGCAGACTGCTGATCCACAAGCAGGAAGGGCCATTATCTTAGCCCTTCCAACCAGACTTGACATCTGTGCTCTGCCCTTCATGAGTTGTGACCAAGAAAACAGAGGCTGAGGCTCCAGAATTTCCAAACTGCAGCATCATTTACCTTAACCTTAGAAACATCACGTTGCATAAGAGAATTTTAAGCAGTTATATAAAGTCAGTCTGATTTAGGGCAACGGTTGTCAGCTGGTGAGCAGCAATGCTCATGGACAAGGAAATCCAAATCTATAATGTGAGCAATCAGAGAGGAAGGTTAGATGCTGCTCATTGCACACTCTGTGCTCTACTCACACGGCAGAGAAGGCTGGGGAACCATCACCAAGCCCCAGCACTCCCACCCCTAGGCAGAAACCTTCTGCTTTAACCACACCTGACAAAGACACCTTCCTCCTTACCTCCCTCTTCCTTTCCAGAAAGGTTTTTAAAGCTCTTCAATGCCCATAGCTCACTGTTCTCTTAATAACCCCTCAAGTGTTTATCTTAGGGATGTCATATCTACTTATTGTTTCCTTTCCTGCTTGCTCTTGCAAACTGCCCGTTTAACTTTGTTCCACATGGCCAGAACATATCTTGTAGAGCTCTCAGGAGAATTGCACAGCATTTAAATTTATAAATTAATGCAGAGCAGTCACATCTTCCACACCAGAGCTACAAATGCTTCATTTACCAAATCAAATCTCACCATTGATGATGTATTTGTAGACTTAGGAATTGCTTACTGGAAAACTGTGTTACTATATATGAAAGCCAGCAGTGACTACTGAACCACATAGGTTGTTATTTGGCTATATAAATGTACTGGGTGGGAGAATAAAAGGAGTGGGGGAGAGGAAGGAGCTCTCCAAACCAGATGTTTCCAAGCTTTTTTCAAACTAAGACACAAGACAGAAGACAACACTTGAAGGAGCAGCTGGGGACACTGAATAAATACAGACATTTAAATGTGACTAATTACATACACATGCTGGAATTCTCAGAGGAAGATCAGGGAGCCAGGCTCCCAGCTCACTCTGACTTTCAACAGTTCAGTGGCCTGTTCCTTCAGGCATGCTGCAAGATGTCATCTTGCTAAATACAGAACACTGCTTCTAAATGTTTCCTCTAGTAGCTTAACCACAGCCAAGCCTACAGATTTCTACAAAGCTATCTGCAGGAGCCCTCCCTCCCCTTCATTAAATAAATACAAAGGCATGGATCTGCTGTTCCTAGCCTGTGTTGCTCTGACAGATGAAAGTTGTCTGGACAGCCCAGAAGCCTTAAAGCCTCTGGGGAAGCACCTAAACACAAATATGCTGCACAGAAACTGCTCTAACAATGGTGGGGAAAGGCTTACAAGAAGTCTAGGGCTCCTTTCCTTGTGTTGTAAAGCCAGAAAGGTATCTGCATATGGAAAGTGGTGGGTCATAAAACATTTAGGGGGATTCACCATTGTTTTTTGGATGTGTTCATGGAATATGGGTACACACACTGTTCATGACTTAGCTCAAACACTTCAACCTGGCATGGCTGCAGAAAGAGCATCTTTCATAGAATCAGCCAGGTTGGAAAACACCTCCAAGATCAAGTCCAACCCTACTGTGGTTACTAGACCATGGCACCAAGTGCCACATCCAGTCTCAGCTTGAAAACCTCCAGGGATGGTGAATCCACCACCTCCCTGGGCAGCACATTCCAATGCCTGATCACTCTCTCCATAAAAAATCTCTTTCTAATATCCAACCTAACCCTCCCTTGGCAGAGCTTGAGTCTGTGCCCTCTTGTCCTGCTGCTGGTTGCCTGGGAGAAGAGACCAACCCCCACCTGACTCCACCCTCCTGTCAGGGAGTTGTAGAGGGTGAGAAGGTCTCCCCTGAGCCTCCTCTTCTCCCTGCTGCTCATTTTCCTTCCTCTGCATTACAGAAGAAGAAAAGTGCAGGGTTTTTTGGATATACAGGATTAAGGGTCCTTTCAGCTTAAAAAGCATGAAGTAAAACACACCATTGCTCAAGCAGCTTCCAGGAGCCATGTGTCAGCACCAAGGGTGTGTATGGACATAAGCAGCAGGAAGCACGGGAAAGCCTTGACCACTTATTTCCATGGCCTTAGTATCTTAGAATGTTCATGAAATTACAGATAGATTTCTGCCAGATGACAAACCCTTTAAAAAACAAGAGACAGCCTCCACTTAACAGCCACTTGAAGGTGAGGCCAGATGTTGGTAGTTACAACAAGCAGCAGCTGACTGTGCTGAGGGCCAGGAAGGCTGTGGCTGTAATAAGTGTAGAGGAACAAAACATGAGATCTTTTGTGAGCGAAGGACAGAGAGGAGAGAATCCAGAACCTCCTAAGAGATTTTCCTAGCACTCAAGGTGACTCACTACATGGCACAACAGTAGTTAGTACAAATGCAGTTAAGGGAAGATACGAGACCAAAAAGCACATGCATGTTGTCTTTCATCTGACACACACTTGGGCAAGTGTCAGTGCTCAGCAGGGTCTAGATCTGCTCTTGCTGCATGATGTGAACATATGTATCAAGAACCTGCATCCTGAGTCCTGGAACAGGGATAGGAGAGACTTATGGGGACTCAGCTCACAACTGTGTTCAAACTGAAGGAGGGAAAATTTAGGCTAGATATTAGTAAGATTTTCCCTGTAAAGGTGGTGAGACACTGGCCCAGGTTGCCCAGGGAGGCTGTGGCTGCCCCAACCCTGGCAGTGTTCACAGCCAGGTTGGATGAAGCTTTGAGCAACCTGGTGTGGTGGGAGGGGTCCCTGCCCAGGGCAGGGGGTTGGGACTAGATGATCTCTAAGGTCCATCCCAACCCCTAAAATCCTCTGATTCTATGAACTGTGTCCAAGCCTGTCAGTAGGACCATAAGGTTTTACACCTGTTCCACAGAGGGAGCCACAAGTAGCAAACAGTTCCCAGAAGGAGTGTGCACAGTGAGAGTTGTGGCTCTCACAGAGGATGACAGCAGGAGCTGCTGGGGAACACAAGCAGTTTGAGTGTGGTGCCTACATCTGTACTGTCAATGTAACTTAAATCCACTAATGCTGCTCCTTGTAATCCCTTTTGCAGGGATTCAGTCCAGGAGATTGTGCTGTAGCAGCTAGCAGAGACTAGGGCCTCTGAAGGACTCTGATGAAGCACAACAGCTTAGTGGTTTGAGACTAAATGAAAGTATTGAATGCTTCTTAAAGAGAAGCTATTAGGTAACAGGTTTTAAACTGGGGGTTTTTTGCTTCCTCTGCAGAGGCCAAGGAAGAGCACATGACTTTTCCATTTTAAAATAATCTATTACTTAATGTACAAGAGCTCGGCACTTAACAATTTTAATTTGCACAAGACTGCCCAGGGAGGTGGTGGAGTCAACATCTCTGGAAGTGTTGAAGAGACATCCGGATCTGGCACTGGAGGATCTGGTTTGGGGTTTAGGGGTTCCAGCAGTGCCAGATTAATGCTTGGACTGGATGATCTTAGAGGTCTCCTCCAGCCTTGATGGTTCTATGATTCTATGAATTTGCCCTTCCATTCAGATGAATTTTCCCATCCACTTGTTCACAGCATGCTCCATGGGACTGCAGGCTGGCTCAGCAAGGCCCCAGCTGCTTTCCAGGCTTTCTGGAATGCAGAGGTGTCAGCAATGTGAACAGACTCAGAGTGAACACTGATGAAAGCCTATGGGTAAGCTCATAAGAAAACTGATCTTTATTTATTTTCTGGAGAGGTAAATAAGTTTCCTAATTAGGCTTAGTTTTTGGGAAAGGCTGAGAGAGTTGGGGCTGTTTAATCTTCAGAATAGACACTGAGAGGGACCTCAGTAATGGATTCAAGTCCATGAGTGGGAAGTGCCAAGAGGAAAATCAGACTCTACTCAGTGGGGGAACCAAGAAAACAAGAGGGAACAGCAAAAACTGATGCCCAGGAAGTTCCACCTGAACATGAGGAAGAACTTCTTTGCTGTGCAGTCACTGAGCACTGAACAGATTGCCCAGAGAGGTCATGGATTCTCCCTCACTGGAGATATTCCAGACCCATCTGGACACAACCCTGAGCCATGTGCTCTAGGGTGGTCCTGCTGGAGTAGGGAGGTTGGACCAGATGAACCATTGTGGTCCCTTCCAACCTAACTGATTCTGGGATTCTGTCAGAATTCTCTGCTTTTAAGATGATTCTAGATTCTTGCTCGTAGTTTTACAGCTTTGTCTTACTTGCTCAGTAAAACAAATTCGTGAGGTATCCAGAAGGAAATCAATTATTTTCACAGTCCTCAGCTGGAAGCTGCACTCCCCATACACATCCAGTTTCTGCTTCTCACTAATGACCTCCCTATAACAAAGGTTCTGCCTCCCCTGACTTTGCTGCTCTTCCTACTGGCAAATTCCAGCTACACAGACATTTAGTTTAGCTTAATGACCACTCTATTTTCTTCCATGCCTAAACACTAGAACCAAAGCATCTACGAACAAACCTGAATGAGATTTCAGATCATGTGGAAACCCATTAAAAGCTGCAGTTTGCTGTGCACTAGTTAACAAGTTCACTGGAGCTCAGAGCTTACAGAGCTACTGGCACCAGAATATCCCTCCTTTTCATGCTACCTCAGCACAACACACTGCAGAGACAAAGAGTTCAAACATACCTACTCAGGAGCTCTGGTAGAGCCTGAATGGCCAAGAGGGGATATACATGTGGGATCACAAATCCCAGCACGTCCTCATATCAACAGTGGGCCTAGAATGATGGAGATCCACCACATGGCTCACCTGCATCTGTTAACAGGTCCAAGATGTAAAGGCTACCAGGACAGATTATTAACAAAACCTTAGCAAAGGCAATAACAAAACTATTACAGAAACTGGTCTGAAGATACAGCTAGTCAGAACTTTCTAGGAGAGCATTTCTATGTTGACATAAGTGCCAAACAGCTAGAAGCCTCTGATGTCACCACTCTGGCTTTGACAGCTCTTCAGCCAGACAGGGAACACAAAGCAGATTCCTGAGAGAGCCTAACCAGCTCTGCCACTGCTTCTGAAGTAGCCACTGAAAGGCTTTGGTGTGGTCAGAGAGCAATGGTCTTCCAGACTCCTCCTCAGAGGACAGCAAAATCTTTGCTCCCATCTGAGTCCTGTGGCATTTGTGTTTCAACTGGAATGAGACTGGCTGTTTCTGAGGCTGCTTTAACAACTGATGGCAGAGTTGTGTTCGTCAAGTCAGCTCTGTGACACTTTGCCCCCACACAAACTTGCTTAGCCTGTAAGGTCCTTAATGCAAATCAGAAGGGCATTAATATTACCCTTTGATGTCTTTTTACCACTTCTGCTATGACTAAATTGTATAAGGGATTTATTCACATTTAAGACTATTAGGAAGTAAATTATGTAGATTATGTGGAGAGAAGAAAAGAAAATGAAGAAAAGTGACATGCTACAAATTCACGAGGATATTGCTCATTGCAATTATTGAAGGATTGAGAACATTCAGTGTCCAAATCAATGGTTTGATTCCTCCAGATAGTTTTAAATGAAGCACTGCACATTTGCAATCAGTGTGTTTCTCGTAACTGCAGTGAAAAATCAAATCCTACCTTGTTGCAAGCTTATGGCAGACGACACCAGTGTCTGTTATGACTTCACTCAGTCTCAGCTCGAGGTGAACCTTCCCCTGAAACACATCAGAAACACCGTAAGAGAAGTTAGTTTTATGCATAGCCAGTCACACCACTCCAATTTAAACCAAAACAGGTCAGTTAGTGCTAGTAATTCCAGGAGATGTTTGGGGGGTTTTACCCTCAGTAAATTAGCAGAGGACACCAAGTTGGGTGTGAGTGTGGATCTGCCTGAGGGTAGGAAAGCTCTGCAGAGAGACTTGGAGAGACTGGCTCAGTGGCTGAGGACAACTGAATCTACTTATACCTACAGTATTCTGACTCAGTAACAGTTTCCCCATTTGAGGGCTGTAACACACCTTTCAAGTACATGTCCCAGATGATAATCATGTTCATTCAGAAAACAAGACAGACAACTTCTCCAATCTGTATAAAAGCCTAAGTTGCAGAGCCATCACAGCAGCTTGCTGGC
>NW_008671657.1:0-1818 GCF_000695815.1 Acanthisitta chloris | reverse complement strand
TGTTGACAGCTGTATGCGGTGATCTATATGGGTCCCTTCCAGCTCGAGATAATTGGTGACTACATTATAAATTAAAATACTAGCTACGAAGTGTGTGGTTTCCAGACCAGGTACTACATATGTGTTTGTTCTGTTTCACATTTTACACCTTTTATATATACCGTGTTATAAATGGTACCTGTGGTGTGCGTATAAATACATGTGCATAGACACATACAGACACGGGTATGTATCTATGTGCATATATATGCACGCAATATGCACCGTTTATGAAATCTACCACTATTATATCAGTTTTTGTGTATATATACGTACTATAAATACACTATCTATATACACGTCTATGACCGCCCTGAGGAGCCTTATATTAAGGCTTCTGCCACGTCGGATGTATTACTCGTTTATCAACGACCAGCGCTGCTGGTAGCGCAGCCAGGCGGGCAAGGCAGTTGGCTGTAGCGACCCTGGCAGTGGCTTGGCTCCTTTTGGTTACCAAACGTGAGTTTTTCCCTTCCTGAATTCTGGATCGAGCCATTTCTCACTTTCTCTCAATCTCTCCCTCTCTGTCATCTCTGTCTTCTTCTCACAAATGTGAGGGAAGCTGCTGAGATCCCATGAGTAATGCACAAAATTTTCCTGATGTAAAATTGCTAATGACATTCTGCAGCTGAACCAAAACCAGAAACTTCTGGCAAGGTCTGATCATTCACTATTGAGCAAAACCAAACAAAATTAATTTGCAATCGGGGTTTTAGTTCCATCATTGTCCTGATCATTTACAGTGAAATTTGAACCTCCATAAATTGTAACCTAATACTGTGGGGAAGATCTAAAAGCAACAGGTTTTCTCATTATTGTATTTCTCAATACTTTGTGCAGTACAAATAATAGGGTTTATTTATAATAGAAGTGTGAAAATGGATTTATAAATTCCTGATCTTATTTTTTCAGATGAAAAAGAGAGTCCACATGTCAGAGTGTCAGCAATTTTGCAAAGTGTTGCAGAGACTCACTCTGAAATGAGAGCATGGAAGAGAGAATTTACAAGAATTTGGAGATTCTCTTCATCTGGAATTTGAACATACAACAGAAACAAAACGAATAACATGCTCAGAGCCTTTCTCGGTAACTTACTTTAGAAAAATATTTCTTGTTCCGTATGAAATGGTAGGGACCAAAGACAACTGGAGAAACTCCAGCTTAAATCACACTACATTAATCGTTCAATGGACATTTTAAAACTTTCAACTTAAGTCTGTTAATTAAAGCACACTTTTAGATCTCAAAATGTCTGAAAAGCAACTCCACTACACACTGACAATTCTACTATCTATCAATTAATACTACCACTATTGATGAGTAGAGAATATTAAAATTACTACTACTAAAACAAAACAAAAAAAAGGTGACAGTTACTAATATATACCTAGATTCAAGTTACAATTTCTATCAGTAAAATGTTCATGTCATCTTCTGTGCTATTCTTTATCATGCATATACTACTGAGGGACTCCTCTTCCTCGGGAGAAAAAAAAGACCCTTTCAGGCTATATTTTAAAAAAAAAATAAAAGTCGGGCTAAGCGCGATCAAGTCCCCTACCCATCTGGAAGCCGATTTTGCAGGTCTCACTTCTCCTTTTGAGTACCTCCTAGCATAATTCGTTTGCTGCCAGCGGTTCTCCTGTAAACTCCATCTTGTATTTTCAGGAAAAACACCCCTTGCATTCAGGCAGCTGCAGTCCGGTTCCGATCATAAGAATAAAAATTAATTCCAAAGCCGAAATACCCCTCCCCGCAGGCGTGGCAGAGCACAGCTTC
>NW_008671656.1:2500-18349 GCF_000695815.1 Acanthisitta chloris | reverse complement strand
CTAGTGAGGAGGTGTCCCTGCCAATGTGGGGGGGATGTTTGTGACTAGATGATCTGTAAGGTCCATTGCAAGTCTTAAATTCTATGATTTGTACCAATCTCTTCAAGTTCTGGAGGGTATGAAGTATCCTTTTCAGTTCCTCCACCTTATAATCCCTTCCCAGCAGTGGCATACACTCTAATTCCAGCAGATCTAATAATTTTTGTCTCCTGGTCTAACTGAGATTCAGATAATAAAACCTAGCTTATACCTGAAGTTTTTTGTTTCTGTTTTGAACCTGAAAGGTGTGCAAGAATGTTTATCTCCTCTGTACTAACACTTTTAATAAATGATGCTATCTGTCAGACTAGAAACTTACTGGGAAAAAAAGCTAAGTGCATCAAGACTATCTAGAGGCAAACACAAATTTACCTAGTTTTTCCATATATACCTTCATGAAAAGCAAAATAAATACCATTTCAAATATTTCCACTATGCAAAGGTTTCCTATTACTGAACAGAGACAATACTTCATGCTGTATTTAGCACATGAAGGAATTTCAACTCCAGTAGCATAAATTCTCTTCCTCTCTGATCCACTCAATTTTTTTGCAAATCACATCATTTCTGGTATACAGAGGTCACCCTTCTTATTCAAGGGCATAGTGACTCCCCATAGGACTCACATCTAGCCATTATGCACTAAAGGAGAAGTCACCAAAACAAAATGTATTTATTTTCTCAAATAATTACTACAAACAGAATTCTTTGAACCTCATTCACATTTGGTCTATTTTGCTCTGCCATTAGTTTCACTGGGATGAATAGGACACTTGAAATCTAATGCATGCCACAGTGAGGATAAGCACAGTGGAATCAGGCCACAATGATGGAGAAAGTAAACACATTCTTTTGTTGCCATCCATCCTGTTCTTAAAAACCCTATTTAAAATAGCCCTCAGACAAAGGTGATGATGAAAAGACACAAAATAAGACCATGAATAACAACATAATTCAGATCAAGAATTCTAACTCAAACGGCCTTCAGTACTAATAGGCCATTCAAGGAAACATAATACTCTCAATAAAAACAACTATTTGAGTGAAATCTTCCTTTTATATCTTTAATTTAGGCAGAGATTTTCCTCCTGATCTTCTGTTTTTCATTAATATGTGCTTTAGTCCACATCCAGGATGAAAGAGAAACTATGTGTTGTAGGTATTAGCATATACAAAAGAAGTAAGAAATATTCCTGCAATTACAGGACACCAAAACTCAGTTATTAAAACTGCATGATGCATTTCGATTAATTGCATAACAATATCTAGATTATCACAATATTTGGAAATTACTGCAGATTTATTTTGGAAGTCACTGCTTGTAAGTGTGAGTATATATTATGCATGCAGAAAGCATTCAGGCATCTGTAAACCATAATATTAAACTTTGTACTTACATATAGAAATAATTTCAATGCATTTTTCCCCTTTATAATAAAGGTAAATTATAAAGTTTGCAAAATGATGCCATAATACTTTGGAAGGTTGAGTGGCTCACACTTGCAGGGCAGCAAAGACTCACTCTCTCTGGTGACATTTTCCCAAAAAAAATCTTTCATCAGTTGCTCTCAACTATGTAATGATTGACAGTGCCCACTTCAAAGACGCCTGAGCAACTAGTTAAAAAAAAATCTTTTCTAACAATTTGCTATGTTTCATGCCCCTAGTGTCTTATTCTTTTTCTTTCTGAAAATCTTCTTAACCCATAAAAGCCTGTCCAGCACTGCTGTTAGCACGATTTTTTCAAGTTGCACTGGCTTTTATATGAGGAATAAGTGATATTATTTCTGATAACAGCTATGACTTTCCTGATGTACTTGAATTTCCTTAAAAGTTTTCTAATTAATGCAAGCAAAAGAGACTAAGCATGAAAATAATAATAATAATAATAATAAAAAGAGACTTACTCAGTATAAAACAAAGTGAGTTGTATTTTGACTTCTTCTTCCCCACCATGTTATGCTCCGTTTAAAAGCACATGAATGCCTGAATATCTGAAAAAAACCACTTCAAAATGGGAAAAAAATAAAGGGGGAATAAAAAATTAGACTGAACATGAAACAACAATTTCAATCAAAGAAAAGGCCCAACTTGACAAGGCAGGAAGTCATTCTGACTGAATCAACCAGGAACAGTTGATAGAAAGTGCTCAGAAATCAAGTAAGTCATCCAAAGCAAAGCTGGAGTCTCAAAAGACTCCATATGCAGCTGCAAAGGGAACATGCCAAGGAAATATCCCTTAGTGAGAAGAAAGAGCTGCAATTATTTTTTCAAAAGAGCAGGAATTTGTTAAATATACCAAGGGCAGAGTTCATGACCATTAAAGCAGTTTTTATGCATGATGTTCCTGAATATGAATGAGAAAAGATAAAACTCAGAATACTCTCAAAGGAGAAAACATATTTTTGGGGGTTAAGAACATGGTAGTCCTTGGTCCACTTAGAATTTACAAGGTGCAACAAAGCCACTGCAGAAATCATCAAAAAGGCATAGAAAGCATCTCAACAAATGATTAAAGGGATCTGAAGAAATAAGTGCTTAAGTCAATGGGGAAGTTTTTCTTTTTCTTGAAGCTTCAAGAGGAAGAAAGCAAAGACAAGGACCAAAAGAGTCCGTACTCTCCATGATCACTAAACTGCATTTTTAAAATAAAATGCAGCAAACTATATACATATATAAAAATGGTTTATTACATCCAATAATGAATAGCCAAGGGCAGATAACTGAAACTGAATTCTCTCCTGACAGCTTGAGTGTCAGCAATGATCTAGGTAGCTCAAAGGATCAGACCATGAAATATGAAATGAATTCTCTTGAAGAGGATAAGTTGGATGATTGTAAGGCACTGGAAATAAAGATGTCTAAAAGAAGTCTATTAGGGAATGAAACAAAGGAAAACAATAAATAGAAGGCTACAGTTTTATGTTCATCCCAAATGTACAAAAGATATTTTATGGCAAAACCTGAATCATGAGTGGAGCTCTTTTGTTAGAAAAAATTAGCAGGTAGTGGTTGACATTTTTATATTGGTTGTAAGAAAGTATGCCCTTGTCCTAGACTACATAGACTCACTTCCTCCAGACAGCCTTACAAGACAATACTTCAGTTCAACAGTTATTTTTGCTACCCACTATCCCTGAAATCGTGAGTATGACTATGCAATTTTCAGCAAATTACATGTTTTGACATAAGCTGTTGAAAATCTAAATATGAGACATGGAAAACCACTCTAAAGCCAGACCTTTCTTCATATTTAGCAGTGCTAGATTACAGTTTGGGACTGGTGAAATATAGGTTGCAAGCTGATAACATCTGGTTTCACAGAAATCATACAATAAGAATGTCTGCATTTATGTGAGAAGCACTGGAGACTTTCAGATGTACAAGACAAAAGTCTCACTGTGATTTAGTGGTGAGGAAACTTCCATTAATTCCCAAAAAGGATAGTGTGTAGTCCTAAGGTCATGAACAGCAGCAGTACCTGGGAATTAGCATCAGAGGCTCATACATTGCAGTTTCAGTCTCACAGGCAGACTTGGATAAAGCAAATATGCCTTTCCATGATGGGAGATAGTGGGGAAGACTAGAGGTGATGCTTCCACCTTTCTGTCAGACAACACACTGATACTGCTTGGCCTTGGAGACACCAGAAAAATAGCACTGCTGGAGTCCATGGAGAAACACGTCTGGAGCAACGTGAGGTGCTTCAGAGGCTACAAGAATGTTATTGGTTTATAGGGGGGAAGGTGTCTGTGAAATCTTGTCATCCTTTTTGCTGGTACTAATTAGTATCACTGTTTGAGTGCAGAAAGCAGGTGTGGGAAGCTGTACCTACAAAAAGTCATTGCTGGAGAGCTTAACCACTGGAGCTGTTGTGCTGTTTGGAGTATTATTTTACACAACAGTGAGCAGCCAGACTCTGCATAAGGCAAAAAAAAATCTCACCCTCTGATTTGGAGACTATTGCCAGATGTACCATTAGCAAATGGGGGGGTGGAGTAGCTCCAGGGACAGTTTAGCTCATCAAAAGCATATTGATCCCATGAGGGGAAGGGCCTATCCTGCTCTCACTCTTCCCCTTCACCAGAGACCTACCCAGGTTTCTGCAGGGATTGATGACCATCCCTTAGCCCCATCAGAAAGACACAAGAGGGGTCTGAGGAAACCATTGGGTTAATTCCCTAGACAGATTAAGGAGCAGGAGCCCAGGACCAGGATTACTGGGGGCAATAGGAAAGGTGGGAATGAGACCTCCCATCCCCTTTTATAGCAACAAGCTATTAATTTGCCTCAGCCATGTCTTGTGGAACAACAGCCTGCAATCAATCTCTGCTCAGCATTAACTGCAGCAGCAGAGAGTTTCTGACAGAATAAATGCACACAATGAATGGCAAGGAGAGACAGCAAGTGGTTTTTCCATGCAGTTCTCCAACCCTCAAGTGCTGGAAATGGAAAAAACAAAAGTCTTGCCCCACCCTACTTCTGGAAAAAGGTCTTGCTTTGCTCTAACCAATGTAAATCTACAAAACACTGACATTTTTCACTGGAATAGAAACCACAGATACTAATTATTAAGCAATTACTAAGTATGATTGTTGGTTGAATCACATACATTCAGCAGAGGACTTGCCCCATCTCTATGTGGGAGGCAGATGTTGCTGTATAACAGGACTGAACCGAGTGTCAGCTAAAACAGAATTCTTGTTAAAGCTTCTGAACACATGCCATTTCGTCATAGCTGCTGACATAATTTTGAAGATAAGAAGATTTGGAGATTTAGTTCATGATGTTTTAAAGCTAAACACAGGATTAAAGCTTTAAATTTAAATGTGAACTAGATATGGCCTTACAACACAGGGTTATATCAAACATATCCCAAAAAACACTTATAAAAAACCCACCACAGCATTTTTAAGTTATTGTAATTGTGGTACTAATGTTACTTCAATTATTATTTTACCATCTCATACATTATTAACCACTCTTTTCACAGAATAATGTAGCCAAAAAACCTGACCCAAGATTGCTCTTCTGAAAAAAAAAAAAAAGTAGATCTAATGAGGCTTGGTTTCCTTGGATTAAGTTTTATTGACTTTCACGTCTAGGATGATGTAAATTCCAATGCATGCTTTTCTCTGCAAGTGGAACTGCTTAAATGAACATCTCCTGTGTGGATTCTCTGGTGCCTGGTATGGTGTGAGCTCATGATGCAGTATTTTTTTTTCAATCAAGGATATTAGAGCTTCTCTTCTCCACCCACCCAGCCTCATATTTTCAAGCAACTCTTTCAAAATTATGAACTGTGTTCAGTTTTGACTGGGTTAACCCAATGGGTTTGAGTCTATTTGGTGTGAGGAAAGAGACATGGGCCCATATCTGAAGACACAATCATCACTTAATGCTTTTTCTGAATAGATGCCTTTTAGTGTCTTTATATTTAATAAGATAAATACTGCATAACATTTAAAGATGCAATAGGAATTTCTTCAGCAGTCTCCAAGCTACTCTTATGCTAACCAGCTTGGGTATGGGTAAAGATAAAATGAGCAGTTAAGTGCACAGACCAGGCAAACTAAAGCAAGGGGAGCCCTTAATTGTTCTCTGGCCTACTACAGCTGACATACTGACACTCAGACTAATTTAGGACACTTCAAAGGTTAGATATATGTTAGTTTCCAGGTAAGCTGAACTTATCCTTTTGACCACAACACAGTTTGTACACACAAAGCTATATCCCACTGTAGTCCTGATGTATATCAGTATTAATGTAAATTGAGTCATTTCAGTTAAAGGAAAAAATACTCACTTTGGGAAAATGAGTCTGACACAGATATGAGAAGTAAAATGCATATTTTGAAAGAACTCTAGTCTGTGATTCTGGGTCCAGGGAAAAGGAAATACTAAATGAAGTTGTAACAGTTTTTTAAATATTGTGTGAGAATTTTCTTTTACTGACTAAACAACCTTAGAAAAGAGCTCTCATTCTATCTAGTCATCTAGCCTCTATATCAAACCAGCATTTGTTTTCTACTGTGGTTTGGTCATGCCCATATATTCTATAATAGAATTCAAATATATCAAACCATACCCTAGCCAAATAGTTTGGAACCAAATCCATGTCTCACATTTGAAAGACTAAAAGAAGGTCTTCTAGTGCTTTTGACAGTGATTGAGACAGGTCTTATGAGAGCTGTCAAATCATTTACTAATATCTACTTAAAGCTATTCTTCTAGACACAGTATCATTTTCGAAAAACAAACTGCAAGTGCTTACCGGAGTCCATCACTTCTGAATTCTTTAAGAAGACTTTCAAATGAAGACCTCAAACAGTCATGCCAATGGTCTAAGCTGGTAAAAATAGTTTTATAAAACCCACAGTGAATAGACTGAGTCCTTTGATAATCCTGCCTGTCATTAGACAATTTAGTAACTTGTCCAAGATCCCCATACCAAATAGATGTTCATCATTCATGATTATTTCTAAGGTGAAAGGCTTAGCCTTCATGTTGCTTTGAATCTGCACCATTGCTACTGCAGTTCAAACATTTTTGCAACTTACTGAAATATTAAGGGTAGATTTTGTAAGGTCTAAAAGGCATTTCCTTTTAGGGGCTTCTAGGGACTGGGGTGAAAAGGGCAACACACCATTCCTGTGAAGTGCAAGGTGAAAGAAGCAGTTATGCTATCCTACAGAACTGTTAATTCCTAGAGGTGACTATCACCCTCCCTGAGTTCAATACACAAGTAAAGGCTTGTGTGCTGAATCTTAATTCATGTACTTGTTTCTCTCTATTGATTTCTTGCTATTGAATTATCAGAAACATGCGAATTAAGAGAAGCCTGTAGCTGTCATTTTATACTCAGGCAGATAAATGGTTAAAGATGAAACCATGACACAGTGAAAGCCTCATAATCTTAGGAAATGGTTGCAAACTAAAATGGTTTTGACCTTCATTTAATTTTCATGGTTTGTTTTCTTCTTATATCACTTGAGTCAGAGATACTATTCTCTTTTCAGGAAAACAGATAAAAGTCTAAAAAACAAAGACCTTCAGTCTTGTTACATTGTTTAGGTTATGAAAACTGTTTGCCAGTATAAAAAGGACAAACCAGTGTCTACAAACCTAAGATAGATCAAAATGAGAAGACATTCAAAAAGTAGCAACAGCAGGTACACATCCAGGCCTTCAAAAGACAGAAAGGAACACCTCCTGTGGACCTAGGTGTTAATGTGTGGAGGTTTTCTGTACTGAAGAAATCTAGAAAATATTTCTGTACTGAGAAAAAAGACAACCTTCTTTGTAAGGGCACAATGGGTGGGAGGTCAGTCTTACCCTGCAGATCCTATGTAAAATGCAAACGTTCTAGGTTGTCCTCCAGAAAAGCTTAGGTTTTGAGGGTCAAAACTCCCATTATTTGAAGATAGTATGTTCTTGAAGAGGTATTGTCAAGTCTACCTTGCATTTGCCTTTTAAATGTAGTAAATCCACAGTAGTAGCCGAGCCAAATGACTGCATTTTTTTGCAGTGTTTCTTCTTTCTGGATTGTACATCATCCGTCTTTTTATGTTTTCCCTTTAATTAAGAAAAAAATCATACTTTTATTTTATGATCAAACAACATCCTTTTCTATGGAATCATAACTATTCTCCTGGTATCACATCACACTCATTATCAGAATCCAGTCCTTTTCAACAGATTAACACGATGCAAAAATATCTAAATCCACAGGGTCAAAATCTTCTTTGAGACAAACTATCAGAGAAAACAGCATGCTATTCTCATGAACTTCTCACAGAGAAGAGACTTGTATGAGGGCAGGGGACCACTGTCAGTGACAAGGTTGATTACACCAACCATAGCACTTCTGCTTCTTAGGTTAGTTGTATCTACCAGAATTATTTAGTCTGGAAACTGGATTCACATACGTTGATGACTGCAATCTGCTACGCCTCTCTTTCATACTGTGGGATACCAAACAATTCCTTTTTTTTAAGCACAATTATTAACTAAGTACCCCATCACCAACAGTATAAAGAAATCTTTTTCTCAGAAAATGACACTGCATTTTAAAAATTAAAATCTCTTAAGAGCAAATAAATATGATCAAATGCTTCTGCGTATTTCAAAATTCAAAATTTTCTTCTGCCCATGGGAAAAAACCCACTATGCTTTTTCATCATATGCCTCTGTACACGTCTGTGTACATTTATATGTGTCTATGTACATATCTCTCTGTACACATACACACAGAGTTCATATTTTTGCAACATTCATATTTTCCATGGCTTCCCATTGCCCAAAAGCAGACTGAATACAGGTGGCCTCATAATAGCAAGCATAAAAATGACAACCATTTTTTTATTGTCGAATAATCCACACTGTCAGATGTACCATCATCTGTGTTATTCAGTTCTACTGCTCACTGCCTGCTGCCACCAGCACTGTGCCACTGTTGGAAAAAATACAGGAGGAGATCTCTGGCTTTATGAGAGAGCTTGAAACCAGTCCCAGAGTCAAGTGTGACACAAACCCCCAAAGCCAGACTTACATGGGTATTCAAATAGTGCCCCCTGTTGTTACACAAACATAGGTATATCTGAAGGGGATGGTCTCTCCTATTTCTAACTCTTTGGTCAGAGAACAAAGAGTTAAAATAATCAAGGCCGGAAAATGCTGCACATTGTTGTGAGAGAGCAATTAAAGATTCAGTGTCTCAAGCTTACTTAAAACATTTGCCTCTGAGGCTGTCATTGCTGTGATACCACAGAAAAACTACTAGCACCAGGGCTGTGCACAAATCAGACATCAAACCTGCACCAGCTTCCCCAGGACTGCCAGACCCCAGCTATTATTGGTTGAATCCTCACAAGACCAAAACCTTTGCCACAATTTGGGGACAGTTCTCTGAATTTTCTGTTACCAATTTGCTTTACAATCATGTCCAAATGAATGCTGGTCAATAGTAATGTTAAAATAAACATGCTCCATGTAGAATAACTAAAGGGATGTTAAGACCTTCTATGCCTGTGTTTAGCTCTTTTTTGTCTTCCCTTTTCCCTCACAGCTTGTGCTAGCAAAGAATGCTTTCTGATACGACAAATACTGTGACTGGCAGTTTAATTTCTAGTAGACTGGTGCCTGTTTTTTGCTTTATTGCAGGAACTTCTATTTTGAGAATGAAAGTATTATAAAATCTGCTATAATATTACAACATTGCAAGACTGAGGGATATTTCCATAATCATAACATATTAAATACTTAGGAAGAAATCTAACCAAACAATTACCTTCAGTAGAAAATACAGTGTAGTCACAAAGATTTTGTAAGCCTTTGTTTGGCCTGTTCCTACACATGCATTCATAATTAAAACCATTTAGTGTATAAAAAAATAACACCTGCCAGATGGACTAAAGATTGGACATAATAATTACAGATTAAACATGGACTAGGTATGGTCCTGATTGTCCCATTCCACCTATGAAGGGCCTGACAAAATGTAGGATAGGTTCCTACACAAACATTTCTTCCAGGGTGTTAAAAAGGTTGTTCACAGCCATAATATTTTGACATGAGTTTATCAGTAAAACACAGTGAGCCAATGCAAAAATCTTCAGAATGGCTTAGCAGTAAGGCTACCCACTATGAAGTCTCCATGAATTTGTATTTCATATTGCTTCCAAATAATGCTATGGTACTAGCCTTCATCCATTCCCACATACTCTTCCTCTGTGACAAGCTGTATTCATTTTCTTGTCATTCAGCTCTGAGCCCTTGAACAATCTGAAGTCAACTGGTCTATGTTAGTCATCCACCAGCCCTGTATCTAATGCAATACTTTTTGCTATATTGTAATAATTAAATAATTTAATATGAAAATGCAATTTAATACCCTCTTTTTCTTAGCTCTGAAAGAGTTCATGAGCGAAGGCTGAAATTCGACTGCAAAGTTATGCCATTCATAGCTGACTTTGCTGCTCTTTACTGTCTCCATTCAGCCCAGAGAGTAGGGCAGTGTAACTAGAGACCTTTGTTATATTCTTTCTTACAAGGTGTAATGATCTTACAGTCATGACATCTGTTTCACTGACCACTCTTCAGACAGATGAAGCTTTCATTTCTTGAGACTGTTGTCAAAAACTTCCATATATTTGCTAGAATCATGACAATATATCAACACCTCTTAGAAACAGGAAAAACAAATTAAAATCTGAACATGCAGCAAGTACTGTAAGCCATGTCTTAAGTGACAAAACAGTACAATAAATGTTGATTCTTACCCTGGAAGAAGGATGAGGGAAGAACATAAGTAGGCATAAAAAATCACGACCGTTCTGAAAATTATTTCAGTAAGTATAAAATTTTCATTATATTGCTGAAATATATACATATTCAATTGCTTTGTCTTTCACTTTATTCTAGTAATATGGATAAGAAAGAAATAGAAATGAAAGATTTGAAAAAATAAAACAAGGAAGCATAAAGCAGAAGATTAAATTATGCTTTTTTAGTTCAGCCTTACCAAAAATCCATCAAATTAAGCAAGACTAAAAGCTTTGTTAATTTTTCTTGAGAAAGAGAAGTAACTTCTGGTCCAAAAAAAAATGTTAGCTAGCTAAGGCAGTGAATGTGAAATCTTGAACCTGTTGTTTCTCACTGATATATTAAAAGGCGACTCCAGATACTAGAAGCTCCAAAAGAGAATTCCTCTGGGTTATACACTGTTAAGCTGTAGCTATTCAATTTCCTTTTCTTTGTTTCAAAGATGGTTCTTCATTTATATTCCTATTAGTAGAAAAGCATATGAGAACAATTGCACTTCCACATTCTTAAAAATAAATGTATTTATTAAAAATGAAGTCCTGGCAAATCTAGAATATATTTAAAATAAACTTAGCTGTAAGAAAGGAAAAATACTAACAAGAACTTCACAGAGCATGAAAATTAACTATGATATGTTAATTGAAGTTGAATTTCAAACAGAACAAGGAGTCTTGTGGAGTTTCGATTACAAAAATGGTACATTCAGTTCAGCATAATAACACTGTTCATTTTACTCCACACTGAAGGATTTTTTGAGCTCAAATTCAAGAATTGTCAAGAAATGTGACACAGAGTGTCTGCTGAGTACAGATGTTTTCCAAACACTGATAGGAGCAATATATTGTGTCACTAGGAGAGGCTTAGTAGGTATCTTGCCAGGGAAACCCATTGTTTGCAGGTTGCAAATATTATCACATTTAGAACAAATATTTGTCAAGGTTACTTCTACCAGCAGTTGTTTTTCAGGGCTGGATTGACAGTTTGACTAAGTCCATAATTTTCACAGTTGGAGTTTCACAATTTGTCATGCAATGGTAGCCAGCTTGGTGCAGTAGGAAAGCCCACGGCCCTGTAAATGCCCCAAAGGATATACCAGGATTTTCCATGTGTGTGTTGATCTATTGAGACAGGGTCCAAGACACAAATCATTCCTTTCACTCCCAGACAGGAGAATGTTCCTGGTCAAAAATAGTACAAGGATACTGTTCAAATCTGGAGGCTTACTTGTGCTGATTTTTTTCTGTTTCTTTTTACACATACACATACATGCATACATAGCTTATTGTATTGATGATGCAGATAAAGACAAGTAGAGTATGATTTTATGTGGAAGGAGGATTTACTGGGCTCATTATAAAGACAAAACCCTGGACTATAATGAGGATTGGCAAGAAACATAAAGAGGAAGAGCACGGTGTAACGGAAAAAAATGGAAAATATGAAGCAAATATAAAAGAGTGAGGATAGCAGAGAGAGAAGAATGCTAGTTTCCTTTCACAATGTTGTGTAGCAGGGTTACCTTATGCCAGCTACAACATACCCAATGCATTGTTCCCATAACCTTTTTCTTAGCAACACCCATTGAAAGTTGTTAGCAATGTAGCGATGACTGAAAATTCAGCATGTTCTGGAGGCTGATTAGGCTTCCAGCCTTACAGCTATTATTTCATCTTTCATTGCTACTCTGCTCAGTTATGTGTGCTTCTTTATTTTCCTTTTGGCAATATATATCCTCTACTTTAAGTTCATTTCAGTTCATGGACCAAGGAATCCTACATCATCTTCTTAGAGGAACTCAGAGTAGTAGCTGAGACCACCAATTTGCTCTTTTGACACAGATATTTTCTCTGGCCCAGAAGCCAACAGTAGCAAACTGCAGTGCAAAGGAGAGAAAGCAGGGGAAGGACAAACAGGCAGCAAAATAAATAGCTTACAAACAAGTGAACTCAAAGGTGAAATGAGTCTGTGCGTAGCAGTTGCTAGATTAATGGAACAAATAAAGTTAAAATACCAGCTCCAAGACATCTAACTGTCACAATGTCAGAGCTCAGGAAAGACTTTTTTTCCCCCAGACAGAACATAAAATAACTTCTCCCTTTCATAACAGGGACATCTTTGCAAGTTTTGTGTTACAAAGGAGGTCTATTTCTTTAGGAGAAAAACAACAAGCATACTTTCATGACACAAAGACAATACTGAGAGCTCTGGGGTAGAGAAAACGGATGGCAGTCTCCAGCACTCCTTAATTTTTATATTCCCTAAACTGCATCTGAGCAATTACTCAGCATCCTCCTCTGCCTATTGGGGAGTCCTGCATTTTGGACTGAAAACTTGCTAAGAGCCAAAATTATAAGTAGCTACTGAAAACATTTCTTTCATCTCTGCATTACTTATTGAATATTTATGTGGCTCTGACTTTATACCACCATCAAAATTCCCCAGCCATATCCTGGCAACAAAACCCTTTTTCAGGATTTTTAACCTCATTTCTTCTCTGGCAATTTCCTGGTGCCTTTCTATTCAATACATCACTTTACCCTTTTTTTTTGTGGGGACAGGTTAAGTAAGTGCCCTCTTGCTCCATTATACAGCTCTAGCATACTACAACTCTTCCATAATTAAATATCTGCAAAAGTAGTAGACAGGCATGATGATGGATGCAGTAGAAAATGGAAGAGCCATGGTGGGGTGGGCACATCAGCAAGAAGTGAGTACCAGTGGGAGCATGCTCACATAGAAAGGCCAGAGCAAGGGGAGATGCAGAAGCACTGTGGTTTGGCATAAATGACTGTGTAGCCATTATTCAGATGAGATCTCTCCAGCCAAACAGAGAGCCAGAAACTTTATGTATCTCTAAAATAAGTATATGGTTATGGGTCATTAAGCCAACAGTATCCCTGTTCTCTATCTGATGGGGGCAATAACGTTTGACTGTAATTTTAAAGAATGTCTACGGTCAAAGGAAGGTTAGAATTTGTATTTGCCAGATCTGTTGTTTATTTGTTTGCTTGTTTGTTTTTTGTCTGAAAAAAAATGAATAGACTATTCCTAACCCAATGATAGGTAGCTGAATAGAGCTCAGATGCTTTCCTCATCATCAAATGATATTGTTTATATAAGATTTTCTTAGGTTAATCTGAGAAAGGGTGGGACAACAGAACTGACCCTTTCCCTGCAGGTTAACAATGTATTATCAACTGTATCTTTTGTTCAAGTACTACCTCTGCCAACGAAGGTTCTTTTGTTCAAGTACTACCTCTGCCAGCGAAGTTTGTTTCTTGAGCTAAGCAGAAAATATAGATGCCCCATGGTCTTCCTTGACTTGGAAAATTCTGGAGATAGGGATCTTTCAGGGTAAAACATTTTTTGTTCCCCTTTTCTTTATTAGGTATGTCTAAATGTGATTGTCTTGTCCATCATGGTCTCACTTCTGAGTACTACATAGCATCATAGAATGTTAAGAGGTTGAAATGGACCTTAAAGATCACCTAGTCCCAACCCACCCTTATGTGGGCAGAGACACGTACCACTAGACCAAGTTGCTTAAGGTTTTATCCAACCTGGCTTTGAACACTATCAGTGTTGGGGCATCCACAACCTCCCTGGGCAACTTGCTCCAGTGTCTTACCACCCTCACAGTAAAAAATTTCTTCCTACTCTCTAATCTATGTTTCCCCTCTTTCAATTTATGCTCATTACTCCTTGTCTTATCACTACAGTTGCTAACAAAGCGTTAGCAATATCTTCCCTGTAGGTCCCCTTCAGATACTGGGTTGCTATAAGGTCTCCATGCAAGACCTACACTACACAGCCAAATGCATGACTTGTAGGATTAAAATTTTGATCCAAAGTACCCTCATGATATTGTACGCTAATTAGTTACTGCAAATAGGAAAAAACCTAACCCAGCTAGCGCTCAGTGTTTGGGATTTAAAGCACCTAGATCATCTGTCTTGAAAAATCAACCAAGCAAGTCTCCTTAAATTTTCCATGCTACACAAATTTGCACTAAACTTCCAGTTCTTGTGGGGAAAATTTTTACTTTTCAGAACATTCATTTCTCTTTTGGATAATGAGTAACATAAACATTTTTAACTCTCTTATCTTGTCTGCCCCTCAGAGGAAGGAAACATCTTTCAGCTCTAGATGCAGGGCCGTACCACTAAGGGATTTCAGTATGGTAATAGCTCCCCAAAGCCCACCCATCAGTGCAGCAATGAAACACGAATCTTTGCATTATTATTAATTCAAAATAATAATCAGCATGACCACTTTAATGGCTCCTACAGCACTCAACTGGAAATTTACTTGCCATCCATTCCTGTCAATCACCGTGGAAAAGGTTTGCCTGAAAGCAGAAGCGATTCTGCTCAGCATGGAAGCTGAAAAATTCAGCTACAAGGCAGTTAGTGCTAATATGTTACCAGAAATTACATTAAGGCAGTGAAAAGTTCTGACAAATAAGAGTAAACTAATTAAAAGCTGTGACAAGAAACATGCTCATACATACATACACTTACAGTGGCCTAATAGACTGAGTAATGTGTGACTTCTAGAAATTCAGGGAAAACAGGTCTGCTTTTAAAGCCATACTAAGTGATGCTTTATAGTAAAATACCCGAGCCCATCTGAAAGCCTTGTTTCACAGCTTGCAGTCTGTCCAGTTCTCATTGGTTCTTTAAAATACACCTTAAAATGAAACTGCCAGGGTAAAGGATTGGATCTTTAACTTAAACAAAGTCTTAAAAAGATGTTTAGACCTATTTTCTTGTTCCTGTTGTAAATGCCCACGTGTTCATCTCAGACTGCTGTGACTATCAACTAGTTACACCCTGCATTAGTCTGCATATAAGAAGCTAAAGAAAACTCTTCTCATCAAGAAAAGAGGCAGAAAACCTTTTTTTTTTTTTTTTCCCTTTGGAATTAGCAAACAGAGCTTCCCTCTTAGCTCAGGAGAAGAAGAAACAGTGGAAAGTAGGTGTTGCATCCCACCCTGCCCCTGCAATTTGCTACTGCAGCACTGGAGTTGCTTCACTCTTCCCTTGTAGGGGGCCTGGGGATCAGGGCTGGAGGGCAATGATGCCATAGAGGTGCATGAGGCAGACTGACCCATTGGGACATTTTCTGTAATTGCCTCCTAAATGAAGAATCCAGAAGTGACATGGTCTCTACTAACTGGATTAGTCCTTGCCTGCGTCAGTACATTGCAGTGATATCTTAAAACTTTCCAGATAGAGAAGTTTCTCCCTTTGCTCTTGCTCTTTTGCTGTCTTTTTCTCCTGCTTTTCCTGTTTCCCTTCTGCCTTCCCTTCTCCCTTTCTCTCTCTTTCTCTTTCACAGCCTCTTTTTCTTCCTTTCTCTTCTTTATTTTACCTTAGTGTGGGACATATTCACGTCTCCCTTTCAACAGAGAAGAAAGTGCCACCTGAGTGCAAAAAAAATTCTTTGATGCTGCTGCTAAGATGTTCAAGGGCATAGAAACACTTT
>NW_008671656.1:0-2488 GCF_000695815.1 Acanthisitta chloris | reverse complement strand
TTCCCTAGGACGAGTTCAGAAAAGAAACTGGGGTACAAAATTTTTGGACACCCCTGCAGTTCATTCAGTTTTCTGGGAATTAGCTTATAGTGGCTTATTTCACATTTGTGCTTAAGTTGCAGGTAAGTTAGAAATAGTGAGAAGATATACAAAACCCCTGTGTCTTGATCCCCACCCATGAGATGAATGTTTATCCACTTCCTGGAAGAACAAATAAAATTGCTACTTGCTCATAATTCATACAACACACCAAACCTGTGCTTGGAGCAAATTTTTAGGGCAGGATTGTGAAACTTGAAGAGTAGAATCCATAATTAAAATTATGACAGTGCCATGCTCTGCTAATAATGTAGCATTTTCAACCACTTAAAATAATACCATGGCGCAGAAAACATAGAATTGTGCTACCAGAAAGCAAGAATGAGAGAACACAAGTTGGTACAACCATATCATCAGACTCAATTGCTTGCTATAAGTTAAATGTTGACACTAATGGGACCCCACACAGCTAAACCTCCCTGTACAGGCTAGCCCCATGTTTCTGATACGATAATTAAGCAATGGGTTGTGTGTTCTGTTGTCTTCATTCATCCCTACCTTCTGTCCAGAACAGAAGCCAGGTAGCTCCAGTAAAACCAGGTTTAGGGCACCAATACATAAGTCTTGTACTACTGAATCCTATTGCTATGAGAAAATGTTAGCTAGAAACATTTACAGAGCTAACTAAGCAGTGCTGTCCTAGGCTGTAGCTGTAATCAGTCCTCTTCACTGCAGGCAAGTTCAGTGTTGTGAATGGTGTTGATTACTCATGGTCTGTAAGGCCTCCAGACTATCAGATTACACAGTAGCTCGTGGCTATTTTATAATTATGTAACAGAGCATTAAGTAGAATTTTCATCAAAAATCCAGTCTATAATATTCCTATTTTCTTTATTTTATGCAGCTAACTCTCCATCAATATTTCCACCTGGAATCTCCTATTCAATATTACCAGAGGTGAATTTAGCTCAAATTTCACAGATTTAAAAAGACCCATTTTGCCTTGATCTTACTTCTGTGTTATCTTCCATGTTTTATTGAGGGTATCACACTTTCACAGAACAGCTAGAAATAATTCTGTATTTTAAAATGCCCAAATCCATTTATTTTTATACAAGCTTTACTAATGTTATTAGAAGCTCTTCTAGCTTTAAAACTATGTATAGGCTACAAAAATCTGCCTATGAAGCAACATAGATATTTTTCAGTCATTAAGGATGAAATAACTGTTTTCATGATCACTGAATTGGAAATAATAATAAAAAAAAAAGTAAAAGTACCAAAAATGTCAAAATGTAGCTGTAATCACCATCACCAGTAATCTGAAACTAAGTAGAGGAGTGCCTTCTAAAACTGTTTGGGTATTTATGCTAGGTGAGAGAGGGAGAAAGCACACAGGATAACAGGTATAATCATTTAAAACCATTTGGGAGGGAAATATTTTTCCTGAACTATGTGATAATGCTATTATCCCCAGTAACCTGAGACTCAGCGTGATCCCATACCAAAGTAGTCAGACAATATCTGAGCAGCAGAGTGTCTGACTCCAAGAGACTTGGAGACAGAGACAGACCTAGACAAGACCGAAAAAATCTGAGATCAAAGTGGTAGAGAAGCTACAAGCTTGTCCTGCTTGCATAACTTGAGGTTAATACACAATATTTATTCATCACTAGGTATAAATCTGAGTGACTCTGAGAAAGCTTAGCAGCAAGAGATTACTTGTCATTTAGTTATGTATCCAACTCAAAAGGATTATTTTAATACTAATATCAATATTACTTGGTTTGCACAGGCTGAGTGTTTGACATGCTGTAACTGGAATTGGGGACTACTTAAGTGCACCTTACTGTCCTGATGCCAATTCCATGACTTGTTTCTGTCAAAGAGAAATAATCATTGCAAATCCTTGCTGTGATTGTAATATGAGCTATTATTATGCAGGCGTGAGCAGTGAAGAGTACCTATGTGGGCAACTCGGAATCCAAATTGAGATCTGTTCATTCAGAATTATTTTCCTGGTAAACAGATTTTCCCATTAGTTTTTATGGGCTTAACATAGGAAATTATTAAGATAAGGCATGCACAACTAGAGTCTGTCATCCAGTTATCAAACTTGGAATTACGATAGAAGGATCATGGTTTAGAGTAAGAGAGAGAGAAAATGTGAGCTTTCTACCCAGAGCAGAAAACACCACAGTAATGTTCACTGCACACTACAAAAAAAAATAAAATCTATGTATGCACTAAAAGATATGTAAATAATAAAGTAATCACAATTATGAGTAGTGATAATATCAATAAGAAAATAGCCAACCTAGAACAAAATCAAAGCCAGAAAAAAATTTCCAATAATTAAAAACCTGAAAAGCACAGTATTTGTGAAATAAAGGTGGAATAAGCATCCAGGTGGCAAAGAGAGCCCATTAATTGCTGAATACCCATTGTC
>NW_008671655.1:0-1853 GCF_000695815.1 Acanthisitta chloris | reverse complement strand
TCTCAGTCAGTTGGGTTGGATGCTTTCATTCTCCCCCCGTTTCCGTGTGTGTGTCCCCCGTCCTCCGCTTTCTCTTTTTTCCCCCCTTTTCGCATAGGGAGTGTTTCCTTTTTTTATTTTTTAGCTTCTTATTTTTTATTCTCTTTTTTCCCTCTCTCTTTTTAAGTCGGTGCTCAGAGGCGCTGGTGGCTTTATCCCCGTGTGGTTTTATTTACTTTCAGTGTATTTTCTGCTAATGGTTTAACTGGATTTTGGGAATGAAAAGGAGCATCTGTTTGCGATCTGTGAGCTTCTCTTAAGCCCAAGATGGTTGTGGTGGCCGCAGTTTCGGATTTCACTTTCTTCTTATTAGTTTAAGAAACATTTGCAATTGCGTGTGTGTGTATTCTGTGCGTAAATTATATAAATAAAACCATAAACTGTATAAATAAACTGCACCTCTATATGGTTATATAGTTTTATAAACACGCAGAATCACGCACGTATCTAGTCCGTGTACACAAAGACCTGTGCCCGGAATTTGAGAATAGAGCCTCTGTCGATATCCTAGGAGAGGATGGCAGCGGGGTAGTTATCTCTCTCTGCAAAGTGACAGGGAAACTACTCGCTTTCTGTCTGTAAAATACAGTGCATAGATTGTCGTGCAGTCTTTATTTGGGATGGTATAAAAGATCTGAGGGTCTCGCTTGTTTTTCTTGTTGAGATGCAGTAGACGAGTGTCTGGAAGTTGCAGCGAGGTTGTGAACTATGCGGGATATTGGGTAATGCTGCGCCTGTGACTCCCCGATCTGCGGGGTTCAGAGACGTGCTGAAAGTTAGCGAGTTCTTTAGCGATATCTTTAACTTTTCTTGCATTATGCAGACTTAAATAAACGCAATTTAAACGTTAAAGGGCGAATTAAAATGCTAATTACATCGCATTTGAACAATTCGAAACGGTGCATATCTTCTGATTTGCAAATTGGATTTGCAATGCATTAGTGCAGTGAATTGCTAAGTGGCGGCTTTGTTGTATTTTCTATAGCAAAAAAGGAAACATCTTTTGAACCTTTGAGAGAAATGTAGATAATCAAGGCACTACCTGTAGGGCCTTTAAAATGTCTACGCGGTTCAAAAATTATATTGGGAAATACTCAATTACAAGGAGCTGAAATTAGTCAGAAAGATTAAA
Organism: Acanthisitta chloris; assembly: GCF_000695815.1. Taxonomy (NCBI): domain Eukaryota; kingdom Metazoa; phylum Chordata; class Aves; order Passeriformes; family Acanthisittidae; genus Acanthisitta; species Acanthisitta chloris. The sequence continues at coordinate 682 of NW_008671655.1, read as the reverse complement.
ACATCGCCAATTTTAAGCGCGTATGCCTGTGTCTGTGCGCTGGGCGGAGGAAGGAGGGGGGGAATCGCAACTTAATGGCCTTTGGGTGCTGCTTCTCCCCCTCATAGAATATGGATACAAGACACCATCCCGGGGAAATACAAGTATAACCGCCGATCTCGCCTTGACAACTCACTAATGGCTATCAGCAATAACAAATTGCCAACCCCACCGTTTTGTTCTGTCCAGGGCTCCCCTTACGACGCCCATACGACGGGGATGACCGGAGCCATCAGCTACCACCCGTACGGCAGCCCTGCCTACCCCTACCAGCTCAACGACCCCGCATATAGGAAAAACGCCACCCGCGACGCCACGGCCACGCTGAAGGCCTGGCTGCAGGAGCACCGCAAGAACCCCTACCCCACCAAGGGCGAGAAGATCATGCTGGCCATCATCACCAAGATGACGCTCACCCAGGTCTCCACCTGGTTCGCCAACGCCCGACGGCGGCTCAAGAAGGAGAACAAGATGACCTGGGCCCCGCGAAACAAGAGCGAGGACGAGGATGACGACGAAGGCGACGGGGCGAGGAGTAAGGAGGAGAGTCCCGAGAAGATGCCCGAGAGCAACGAAACCTCCGCGGAGGACGAAGGTAGGTGCGGTGAGACCGCGGCCACGGTGGGGTGGCCCCTGTCCAGTC
>NW_008671654.1:0-1059 GCF_000695815.1 Acanthisitta chloris | reverse complement strand
GGGGTCCCAGGTTGGATTTGGGGGGTCCCAGTTGAGTTTTAGGTGGTCCCAGTATGGATTTTTGGGGGTCCCTAACCCATTTTTCCCCCCCAGACGAGCGTGGGGACGCAGTGTGACCCCGAGGAGATCATCGTCCTGTCGGATTCCGATTAACTCCAACCCTTAATTGACCATGCCCCTCACCTGGCCACGCCCCTCATCTGGCCACGCCCCCGAGCCCCTCCCCCAATAAACTGGTTTGGTTAGCTCTGAGTTTTGGGGGTCCTAAGGGGGTTTGGAGGGTCCAAATTGGGATTTGGGGGTCCCAGGTGTGTTTGGCGGGTCCCAGGTGCGTGGCCACACCCCCCAAGCCCCTCCCCCAATAAACTGCTTTGCTTAGCTCTGAGTTTTGGGGGTTTGGGGGGGTCCTAATTGGGATTTTGGCGGTCCCAGGTTGGATTTTGGGGGTCCCAGGAGTATTTGGGAGGGTCCCAGGTGTGTTTGATGGGTCCCAGGTGAGTTTTGGGGGTCCCAGGTATGTTTTGGGGGTCCCAGGTGTGTTTGGGTGGTCCCAGGTGAGTTTTGGGGGTCCCAGGTATGTTTTGGGGGTCCCAGGTGTGTTTGGGTGGTCCCAGGTGAGTTTTGGGGGTCCCAGGTATGTTTTGGGGGTCCCAGGTGTGTTTGGGTGGTCCCAGGTGAGTTTGGGTTCTCCCATGTGGATGTTGGGGGTCCCAGGTGTGTTTTTGAGGGGGGTCCCAGGTGAGTTTGGGGTCACATCCCATGCACCCATACTAATGACGTCACTCGTTATGGGTGTGGTCTCCATGTGCCTTTTGGGGGGCGTGGCCTCTTTGCTGTGACGTCAGGATTGGTGGGGCGTGGTCTATGCGATGACGTCATTGCTATGCCGACTGTGTCGCCCTTTTGGGCGTGGCTTCGAAGTGACGTCATTGTCAATTGGAGCGTGATCTGTGCTATGACGTCATTGGCGAAGCTATAGTGGCGTCGCCATTTTGAGGGGTGTGTCCTCGTGGCGTCACGTCAACCCGGGGGCGTGGTCTACGCGATGACGTCAATGAT
>NW_008671653.1:0-501 GCF_000695815.1 Acanthisitta chloris | reverse complement strand
TGGGAGGGCGTTGGCACAGTACTGGGGTGCACTGGGATGGTACAATGAGGGTGCACTGGGGGTTCACTGGCGTTGGCACGGTGCACTGGGATGGTACAATGAGGGTGCACTGGGGGTTCACTGGGAGGGCGTTGGCACAGTACTGGGGGTGGCTGAGTGCACTGGGGGTGAACTGGGGGTGCACTGGGAGTTCTCTGGGGGTGCACTGGGGTTTCACTGGGATCTCACTGGGGATTCTCTGGGGGTGCACTGTGGGTGCACTGGGATCTCACTGGGATCTCACTGGGGATTCTCTGGGGATTCACTGGGGTCTCACTGGGGATTCTCTGTGGGTGCACTGGGGACTCACTGGGGGTTCTCTGTGGTCTCACTGGGATGGCACTGGGGTCTCACCAGGATCTCACCAGGATCTTACTGGGGATCTCACTGGGGGCTCACTGGGGTCTCTCTGGGAGTTCACTGTGGGTTCATTGGGGGTGCACTGGGGTGGCACTGGGGTCT
>NW_008671652.1:0-3317 GCF_000695815.1 Acanthisitta chloris | reverse complement strand
TATATATGTATGCAAAATATCAATAAGGTGAGTGGTAGCAGACCTGCAAATGCCTCTGGGTATTTCACAAGGACTTTTTTCCCTCTTGAACTGTGCAAATAAGTATATTACTGTGTGTCTTGAGTGTACTACACATACTATTCTATGCCATATCCTTGTCACTACAATAATTAATTTAAAGTGATGTAAGCATGATCTATGAAAGCTCTTATTTTCAACAAAATGGTTTGATTCCTCTGTGGATCCCTATTACTATTTGCTTGTGATTTTGTTATTTCTGGGAGGGAGCAGTGTAGTCCTGCTGTATATTTACATTTCCTGATGAAAATACACAAAGTATAGAATTACCGTGAGAAAGATGTTTTTTTCACTATATTCCATTTTCTCCACAAAACCTTCAGTGTAGAAATGGCCTAGGCTAAATGAATCAAGCTTCGAGAAGATTAATCTTTTTTCTTTAACAAATTTGTTGAACTATATTTGTTTCTGATAACCATATATTCTGAAATGGATTTTCTTTATATATAGCTTGCTGTTACCTCAGCTGATTTCCTATGGAGTCAGACTATTTTTCAATAGTTTGTCCCTGTGGCTTGCCACTGCTGAAGCCAGATTTTAAGCCTGAACCCTGTTTCTCTCAACACTACTAGTGTATAATAAGTGAGGATGACTGATACTGTTGCAATATCTTAAAAGCAAGTACAAATTATTGGAGACTGAGAATTATTTTTGCTGTTAAAGTTCTTGAGTTTGGTTCTTTTTCTTTTGTGAAACGTGAAAAATTTAAGGTCCCAGGTTCATTATAATTTTATTAAATGAGCAACCTAAAGTCATGCTTAGCAACAAAATTAATTTAAATATCCAAACACAGATCTAAGTATATAGTGTAATAAATTTAATATTTAAAATTCTGGCTGTGGATTCCAGACATCTGTTATTTTCTTTGCTGTGAGGGAGCGAGCTGTTAAGAGACAAACTTTTTGCATATTTTAATCTGCTTATGGTAGGAGCTTGATTAAAGGAGGAGAGGACAGGATCATATACACTTTGGGCAGCATCCTGCTTCTGGAACAGGATGATGAAGCTTTGTATTGAAACCAGAACAAAGCTGCTTACGCGAATGTGCTACTCACAAACGCTGCCATTGAGCTCTGTGCTGAGGAAGCTCTTAGCCATTAGCCAGAATCCGTCTATCCCCATCCTCGAACTATTCCCAAAACTGCACATAATACAACGTTTCTAAAGTTAGACATGTGGATAGCAATCTCCTAAGTATTTTGCAGTGGGGAAGAAAAAATTTAATGTTGGAGTCCTTTAGCTTGATGCCTTTTTCATTGATCTTTCACAGCTCAGCTGTACAGAGTAGGCTTTGGCCTGTGTGAGGCTTGCTGCTTTTCTAAGGCAAATTAAATGTTTAATGAAGGGGCTCATTTTCCTACTTGTGTCACAGACCTCAAAATTTAACTCTGGATTTTTAAAGATGTCAAAGCAGTTGTCATTCCACATCGCACACAAACTTGTGGGACCTTTTCCATTTCAATAGGAACTGAAGTTAGACAGTTTTCTAATAGCAGAAGAGAAGAGTAAGGCCCAGTTTAAGTGAGTATATGGAAGTTATGCACAGCAATTGTGAACATAATATTTTGTAGCAATTTTTATTTTTTATATGATCTTATATAAGTGAAAGTGCTTGAAAGCAACCTTTAAGGCAATATAGTCATTCAAAACCAACTCCTTCCTTCCCAAACCACTCCATCAAATATTTTATTGCAAGGCCTATAAAATTTTTCTGTTGTACTGGAATGATTTATCACAATTAAGTAACTACTCACTGTATTTCAGTCTTTTGATCCATATTTAGGAACTTGAGTCAAATATACTGGGACTTAATTCCTTCCCAGGGAGAAAAAGAATCCCTTGAAATCAGTGTTTTAAAGGGAAAGCAGTATATTAAACATGGGGGACTAAAGCCAAGTGCTTGGCATGTGTTACCATGAAGCTGCTGCCTGCAAAGATATTTATAAGGTTGACTCCTGGATGTGAATTTAAAGACTAATGTGCGTGATACTACACCTCTGAGAACATATTTTTCCAAAGTTATAGAAAAATTATTGTTTCTTCTAGTTTTGTGTGCATATGAAGAGAGTCAAATGGATTTTTTAAATAGATTGTAAGCTTTTTAAAGATCATTGAAACTATCTAAAACTGGAACTTTAGTTATGAATGCCTTTATATCAATTGGTGCATGGTATAGATATGTATTTTTTACATTATATAACAAAAATGTGTTTTACTTGTACACTGGAAGCTTATCTAAATATTGAAATACTTGTTAAACAAAATTAGAGTGTCATTGAGTTTTGGCAATGGGCTGATTCAAAAGAGTGAAATGTCTTTTATGGCGTTATGCAGAAGATAATTTACAGACAGTAGGTACCATTTAGTCTGAGGAAACAACTTACAGTACATGAGGTGAATTAAGGAATTTTCCTTTAAGAAACCAAAGATCTTTATAAACAGTCAGGCTGGCAAGGTTTTACATGGTTCCTAAAATACAGAGGATTCCAAAAAAGTCTAGTACTTGTGTTTATATGAAAATTAACCCCTTTAAATGCATATTTTTAGAAAGGAAAAATGGATACAGCTACAAAAGAAATGAAGTGTTGGTAAATATTTTGTATTTTCAAAATCCTATGGATTTACTATATAAAATTATTAGCAGTGTGCTAAGTCTCATCTAGATTGCCTGAAACATCCTTCAAAGCTGATGTCTTTTAGTGCCATATACCAACAAAGTGAATTGAAATGGGAATTAATGGTCACTATAATTAATCAAACCACCAGGTTCCCAGCTGGTGTTCTGAGGCTGACCTGGCCACTTAAGACGTGGTGAAGATTGAAGTTTGTCAGTGTTACTACTGCTTAGAAATCTGTCAGTGTTTCAGATGAATTTCTTTTGGCCGAGACGAATTGCCATTAAACGCTCTGGGAACCTGTCCGCGGAAGTTTGATCAGCTCCCTTCTTCTGCGTCTCGCTGAGTGGGAGGCACTGCCACAGACGCTAATTTTCGTGCCATTGCTACTCTGGTTCGTCTTATTTTTTCTTTTCCTAGTAAAATTATTACGGACCCTAGCCGGGTTGTGCTACCCACAGAGAGGTTCCCAAACAGGTGCTGGAGGAAAGCGGGGGCAGCAATTCGAGCAGCGAGGCGCACGAAGGTCTCTGGGCAGGGACGACCGGAGGGAGGCTGCGAGCCGGGCGCGACAGGCGGCTGATGAAGAGGCTCCTGTGCGCGGAGACGGTCACCGAGCCGGCC
>NW_008671651.1:1526-1739 GCF_000695815.1 Acanthisitta chloris | reverse complement strand
GTGTGTGCGCCGGGGGGGCCGCGCTCCCCCCTCGCCCTGCCTGCTGCTGGCTTTTCCCTTCTCTGCATTTGTTTGCCCTGAATGGTAATAGCCCACGTGTGCTGCTCTTTATTCAGTCACCGACACTTTAACCTCTTCTCTTTACAAGAGAGCGTTTGCCACAAAAACGAGACAAGCCGAAGACCTTTTGCAGCCTCATTGAAGGGGGAAAAA
>NW_008671651.1:1217-1422 GCF_000695815.1 Acanthisitta chloris | reverse complement strand
AAAGCGGGGGCGAGCCCCCCAGCCTTACTGGCCACAGACATATGGGGACATGGACGGCCTCGGCACAGGCCACCCCAGCCTGCCCCCTCCCGCCCTAGGCAGGCAGAGAATGGGCATAAGGCTCTCGGCGCCGGGCTGGGATTTCGGTCGATCCCTGCCCCCGAACCTCGAACCCAGCCCCAGGCTGGGGGAGCCCTCGCTGCAA
>NW_008671651.1:429-887 GCF_000695815.1 Acanthisitta chloris | reverse complement strand
CCCTCTGCTGCCTCTTCCCCTACCCCCCGCCCCTCCACGCTGGAGATGTCTTTTTTTGTCCTCCTCTAATTTCTCCATAAAACTCCCGATGAGTGAATTAGACGCTTATTAAAGTCTCCTTTTAATCAGCAGTAGTGGGAGATCCTCCCTCCCTCCCTCTCTCTGCCCGTCCAAGGTTAGTTTGCCTGAGGGCGATTTGCAAATGTTAGGATTTACAGTTATCACACGCAAAAACATTTATATAACCCCTAACTATAATACACCCATAAAAACGGGGAGGCAGCGAAAACTGCTGCGGATCAGCGAAAAACCCTATGGCTTGCCCATTAAAGCCCCCGGAAAGGGTAATTCCAGCAGTCAGAGGGGCCAAAGTGTGGTAATGACTGCCTGGGATTCACATCTCCAAAAATGATCGCACAAAGAGACCTGCCGGGGAGAGGGGCGGCCGCTTCGCTCTG
>NW_008671651.1:0-234 GCF_000695815.1 Acanthisitta chloris | reverse complement strand
CTTCCTTCCTTCCTTCCTTCCTTCCTTCCTTCCTTCCTTCCTTCCTTCTTTCCTTCCTTCCTTCCTTCTTTCCTTCCTTCCTTCCTTCTTTCCCTTCTTCTTTCCCTCCTTCCCTCCCAGCGAAGCTGAGTCCGGGCAGTTTCTATACACACACAAATCCACCTCCCCAGAGGAAGTTGTCCCGGTCGCGTTTCTGGCAGTGCTTCGCAAAACCCGTTGTGCGCCCTGCCTCTG
>NW_008671650.1:0-662 GCF_000695815.1 Acanthisitta chloris | reverse complement strand
TTGGGGTGGAATTGGGGGGATTTGGAGTGGATTTGGGGTGTTTGGGGTGGAATTGGGGGGATTTGGAGTGGATTTGGGGTGTCAGACCCCAGTGCCATCACACAGAGGTGACAGAGCTGTCCCCAGGGTGAATTTGGGGTGAATTTGGGTGAATTTGGGTCCCAGACCCCAATGCCACCACACAGAGGTGTCAGAACTGTCCCCAGTGTGAATTTGGGGTGGAATTGGGGGGATTTGGAGTGGATTTGGGGTGTCAGACCCCAGTGCCATCACACAGAGGTGACAGAGCTGTCCCCAGGGTGAATTTGGGGTGGAATTGGGGGGATTTGGGTGGATTTGGGGTGTCAGACCCCAGTGCCATCACACAGAGGTGACAGAGCTGTCCCCAGGGTGAATTTGGGGTGAATTTGGGTGAATTTGGGTCCCAGACCCCAATGCCACCACACAGAGGTGTCAGAACTGTCCCCAGTGTGAATTTGGGGTGAATTTGGGGTAGTTTTGGGGAGATTTGGACCACACAGAAACATCAACCCTAACCCCAGGGGACAATTCAGGTCGGTGGGTACCACCTCCAATTAAATCCCCCCAGGATTTTTGGGGAGGGTTAATCCCCCCAAATTTTTGGGAGGTTCTCCCCCCCCAAAAAAAAAAACCCCAAAAAA
>NW_008671649.1:8030-42288 GCF_000695815.1 Acanthisitta chloris | reverse complement strand
ACATGCATTCAGAAGAGATTTTTCCTTCATATTTTCAGCAACTGAAAGGAGACAAATAATAGACAAAGACCTTAAAGAACTTCTAATGCACTGCATGCTACCTGCAGCCACCTCTTCAATAAAAGTGAGATCTGCTTCTGGATTGTATCCTTATGTAGAGTTTCAGTTTCCAAATCCTCCTTTCAGAGACTCCCTGAACCTGGGATGGTTACATTTTCTGCTGCTAACTGTTCCAAATTCGCCATCTGGCACTTCTCAGCACTGGAGAGTGAAGATAGCTGTCAGCAGCAATGCAAATCATTGTTGTTTTGTTAAACTAACCTATAGTACATCCCCTCTTTTTTTTTTACTTTTCTCTTGCTTCCAGAGGGTATAAATAATAATGTTTAAAAATGAATAAACACACATGCAAGGACATATAATATCTCAGCCACATTCCAAAGTCCTTGCTCAGGTTTTTCATTCACTTCCAATGCCAATAAAACTCCAGCTGAGGTGAATATGATTTTGGTGGACTAAAACTGAGTAAAGTTGTGGGAGAAATTTGGCAGGAACTTGCAACAGCAGCATTGGCAATTCAACTCAGAATGCTAATTAAAAGGAAAGCTGAGCTGCCATTTGTGGCTTGGAAAAAAAATGTCTATTTTAATGACTTGGTTTTTTCCCCCCCTCACTATATCCTTTCTCAGTAGCAGTATAATTATTAGCACTTATAGATGAAGTTCTGAAAATCTTCTCATACCTGTTACCTTCCAGAGCAACAATAAGAAATTCACCACCCGCAGACTAATAAGGTCTCCAACATAAGACATAGAGGGAACCTAATGGCTGTCTTTGCTTTCAGTCATTTTGGCCAGTGAATGGGCTGTTTTATTAATTGCTTGGTTTGGTTAAACAACAGTCTTTCCAAATGCCATGTTTGCAGACTCTCATCCTCAGTAAGGTTGTTCAGGAAAATCTATTGAGGACAGACTCCATCACAAAGCTCATAGTGGAGGTTGTATTTAGCACCTGTGGGTTCCTGCTGCTTGTGACACTCTGAATTAGCTTGATGAGATACTGTGGAGTGGTGGATCTGCCACTCTTTGTCCCCTGGGACTGTCACTGTGCAAAGTTTTGATCCCCTTCTACCTAACAGACAAATGAGATTGTTTTCTCAGATAAAAATCTTTGTTAATTATTAGCAGAGATATTTTTTAAAAATTAAATAACAAAATATAATCTTGAAGAAGGGAGCACTGCCACAGAAGTAGTTAAGGATCTGTCTGGAGATCTTTGAAATTTCCTGTTAGTGGGATTTCCACGCTGATACAATCTAACACTTTTTGGGCACTGCATACTTCTGTTCTGCTAAGATATCAAAATTATCAATCTCTTGATTATAATATTCATGATAGTCAAGCAGACTATAAAGAGCACTAAAATGTAATTTCATTTAACCATTTCCACTTTCATATTTCCAAAGTTGCTGATACATTATCCCGGTCCTGTATATCCTCTCATTTTCTCATTATCTCTCCATTCTGCCTTCACACACTGCTCTCTGCATATTTTTCCCTTTTCCACCCTTTTCAGACCTGTGGGTCTCATCCTGACCTAAGGCCCACCACTGTAAGTTCAAAGTACTACCATTTGTTTGCCATTACATGTTTGCACCAATACAAATTACAGCAGCATGTGACCCTTGGCATGGCTTATATTCTTCCTGGTGACTTTTCTTGCTGTACTCTGTGAGTGACTGATCACTGCAGCTCATTCCTGCCAAATCCTCAGGTTCTTGAACCCAAATTGTCCTCTGATGACATTCTTTCTAACGAAGGGTGGATGTTGCAGACTGCCTTCCTCCTGCACCTCTGCCCCATCTTCCCCTCATCCCCCAAAAGGGAAACCTTGAGAAGGAATAAAAACATGGGAGATGCAGAGAGGCAGAGCATGCCTGATGTTCAACAGCACCAAACTAATCTGTCAACAAAATCTCATTACAGTAATATATGGTAAGTGTCTCATTGTACTACCGAGGCAAGCCCATCCTTGCCCCACATTGTTTTGCTACCAGAACATTTTTTCCCTGATCCCACCACCTCTTTCCTAATTCTGGATGGTCACAGCCTTTCCCTGTCCACTTGAGGAAAGGTAGGGAGCAAGAGGGGGGCCCACTATCCCCATGCCTAACTGGTGGGTTTGTGGTTCTAGACGGAAGAAAGGAGTGAAACAAGGATTAATTCAATGTGGCAGTTTTTAGAAAAAAAACAACCTGATAAGCTAAGGGTTTTTTCCCTTTGTCTTCAAGCTGCACTGACTCTCTGATATCTGATAGTGGATACTTTCACTTAGCAAAGCCTATGGGTAGCAGAGGGCAAGCACATTTAAATCCAATACATTTTTCCCATTTAATTGAAAAAAATAAAAAAAATTAATGCGATTTTAAACACTAGTGAACCCCAAAAAGGAGCGAGCTGAACAATTTTTAAAGTGACTGATCATACTCATGAGCCAAATGACTTTTGAGGAGGAAGTCAAGTAATAGATGAAAATAGCTGTTGAGCTTTGTGTTCAGTCTGAGCATCTACCTCTTGAACTCCTAAAGAGAAGACACGTGTTCTGATCCAGGCATTGAATACAATAATTTATAAAACTTTTGGGTTTTGAGTTATGCATAAATGAAATACATAAATACACTATTTGGTCGAAGGTTTATGAGTTGAATTTATGAAAGGGGTAATGTTTTTTGAATCTTGCATTACCTAATGGTTAAAGCTAATATGTCTGAAGTCACAAGTAAAGTTGTTTTTATGTCTGGTCCTTTTGGAAATGTAGACTGATTTGTTTTTTTAGACTAAACTAGATAGAAAAACCTGTGTTCACATGTGAGATTTGGACAGACATTTCTCCTTTTTCTTTTAAAGCTATCGTCTTAGATTGCATACGGATTTTTAAAAAAATCCAATAAAACAAAAGAAAACAAAAACCCCAACAACTCTGGATCACTCAATACAAACAAAAGAGCCTAAAGAATGTTGAGAGCATCATATAATGATTTATTGCTCCCTGTAACTTATAACTTTGGCATTCTTACTGGCTTGTCTATGAAGATATTACATTAATGTCTTTTAAGAAGATTGCCACATGAGCTGTAAGTGTATGCACATAAATATTATTTGACATTTAATGCAAGGGCATGAAAAAGCTAAGATGCCACTGAGATAAGATGTCAGTGCTGTACCTGGAAGAAACTTCTGCAGACCAAACTTGGCCCAGTTTCCAGTTTTATTGAAACAAGATGTCTTTGCAGCATTTAGCTCCCAGATCTGCAGTACTTTGTCCAAGTCATGATCCCTGGGAGCTGCTGTCACCCAAGACACACCACAGGAGGGTATCCCAGTAGCTGCTACCACAGTGGTGCAGAAATGATGGGCTCAGTGCAAAGGTTTTGGTTTTTTGTATAATTTCTAAGAGCATTTAACTTCATGGGAGATTTCTTTGGATGAGACTGCCACTGTAGTCTCTCTGGATATTGGAGGATGTGTCTGGACAGATACTTGGAGGTGGATTAGCACTAAACCCTTTGCAGTCCCCTTAAGACACCTTGCAAAACCCTGGGCTGAAGGTACACAGGGCTTGGGAGGAATCCCCACGGGGCCAGAGATTACCTCCTGCCACTGTAAGTGGTATCCCAGAGCAGGAGAGAGCAATGGCCTGACTTGGCTTCTCCCAGCTGCCATATGGTGTTTCAATGACCATGTCCAGCTGCCACAAATTAAGGCTGTCCTTAGGCCTCAGACTGCTGAAGGCTACCCTGGAACAGGGCAGGGAATCAAAGGAGTGTGTCTGACTGACACCCCAACTGTACTCCACGGTGGCAACCGCTGAAGTCTCTGTATTTAGCTTGGGATGTGTATATTTTTATGCAACAGAGCTGTCGAGTGCCCAGCAGTACTTTTGAGGCTGAAAAAATGTTGGTTAACATTTTCCTCCCTCCTGATCTTTTCCAATTTTACAGCCTCACCTGTCTCTAGAAATAGATACGTTCACTTACCACAGAAAGTTGTTCTTGAGGTGTCTTCATTTGCCAATGGAAACCTTAACAAGGGAGTTTTCTTTCACAAGATTCCCTCTCTGGGTTTGGCATTTTGGTTTTTGATGGGTTTGGGTTTTTTCTCCTTGTGAGTAATGGGATAATTACTGATAGGCAGCTTTTGAATGAGAAAGAGCTGCTGTGTAATGGCCTAATTTTGCAGATATGAAGAATGGGACAACTGGTATGTAAGTTATAGTTGTTGTCATGTCTGTAAATGCAGACTGAATGAATCCCCCACCTACACTAATACAAACATACTGAGTCAAATGGGTAAAATTCCTTGTCAGAGACATGGAATAGTCACAGAAAAACTAGCATTTAGGGAAAAGAAGACTTGTTTAAAGGAAAAGTGCGATGGTGTACGGCCAGAAAGCAACCAGCAACATGACATCAGGGCATAGGGCTGCAATGTGGCTTCCTTTCAGTGGACATAGTCCCACTTGCTGGGAGGAAACATTGTTGAAATCAAGTCTGAAACTTATTGTGTCCTTGTCCCACTGTGCCTTCTGTATAGTAGCATAGAAGGCCAACACATACCCTCATTGTTTTCTTCAAACCTAAGAGAGTTGTTCCAGTGCTGTAGCTTAAGTACATAGGGTTTTGTATATTGCATTTCACCAAAAGGCATCATTTAAGGGAGAAGTAATATGATGCATAGCTTGAGACATCAAGGCCAACAGGATGAAAGTTTAGATGTATTTATTTACATCTAAGACATTGTCTTCAAGACAAGAGAGAAAATAGCCCACAAAAATTTGTGAAAAGCCTGAAGATTTCAGTCACATGTTTTTCAACATTCAGATCCTATATCCATCCTTTTTTTAACCTCTAAAACACCTCAAGTCTTCCCACAGAAAAACCCCCACCACATCTTTTACCCTTTCCCTATCCAATACCATAACACTAAAGTGAATTTCATCCCTATTGGTCAAATTTTCCATTTCCAAAAGTGCTTCTTTATCTTCTTATTTGTTCTCCTTTCCCTTGCTGAGTTGCTCTGAGGCAGGAAAAAAGAATCCTTTTTATGGGTTACATTACTTATGCAGCAGGCATGAAACTGCAAACACCTGGTAGAATTTCCCTTGTGTGAGCTTCAGCCTACCTCAGAGTAGTTTGCAAACATCTGAAACTCATTCTGTGGATCTCAAAGGCCCTCTCCATCACTGATTGAATATTTTTATGAGATTCATTATGGAACAGCTGTGATTGATACCAGTGATCACACAATAGAGGCTATTAATATTTGAGATGTGGTCACTGTCATCCAGAAGACTAATTATTAAATTAAGGTAAATACAACATGTATCCCTATTCCACAAGTATTAAGCCTGTTCTTGGCAGAGGACATCTGGATGAGGTGATGCTCGCTGTAGGCATGGGGATGGTTGGAGTATTGGCTCACAAGGATGTTAATTTTGGCTAGTGAATTGGGAAGTAAAATATCTGAAAGAATTTCTAAATTAATATCAGATTTCAACTAGCTACATAAGAACTGAATGGACAACAGAGTATTCTATGAATGCGCTTCTGACTTTTTGTGCATTTTCTGAAATATTTTCCTCTTTGGTACCAGAGAATGCTCAAATTTTTCCCATGCCAAGTAGTCTGCAGTATATGTGGTATCATCTCATACTTGGAAACTCGGGCCACTGTGGAAAATAATGAGATTTTTTGAATGCAACATGAGTGTCTCATGACAATCAGGCGCAGACCTGGTATAAGTACCTGTAGAGTTTTTTTTAAAATGTGTGTCTGTGTGTGTATATTTACACACATACGTAGCACCGTGTGTAGGGGTGTGCATGTGCATGCATGTGTGTGGATACCTCAGAATCTCTTTTAAGTGAATTACACTGTCACTCAAGAGTGCTGTCTAAGGAGATGTTCATGTGAGGGGAATCAGCAGTCGAGCCAGTTCATAACTTTTAAATTTTCTCTGGGACCTGGAGCACAGCTATGAGTGGTTGAATGGTGCTAGATGTAACAGATTCATATGTGGAGCATTCTTCAGCAGTAGCACCCTTTGAAGGAGACCATCAAAATGTATATTGGAAAGAAGAGAAAACAAGAACGGAATTTATTTCTTACTGGATTGCACCTTCAGTAGTTCTTGGTGTTTCATCTCAGCATTTTATAAGCACTATGATTTGGAATGGATTTATATACTGTCCAAGAAAACCTTGGCCTAGTCACATGCTGTTTAAACTAATTCATTGATCGCAAACTGTGTTGTATATTAAGGATCTAAATAACACCACTGTAATGATCTTTGTTGTTGCTGTTTGTATCATTCTTCACAGCACTGCCCATTTAAAAGAAACTTGTCCGGATTGGTTTATTTCAATGGAATTATGCTGGTTTATTCCTGGTGGAGCATATGACTCTAAGTAGGACAGAGGACAGAAATGCCTTTTTAATTTTGACTGCCTTGATCCTTTCTTGATAGTTTTCCTCCAATCTTTTTTCTGTCTAACCAAGTGGATAGAATTAAGAAACTAAGACACAATCCCAGAAAGTATTAAAAAGGGAAAGCAGCTACCTTTATTCAGTTTTTTTGTAGGCAGACTCTGCTCTTTTTCGTGTTTCGTACATTTTATTTTGTTCTTCAAAGTCAACGGCAATAAGATCTGCAGTTATAAAAACACCCAGGGATATATTTATACAAACATCTTGTTAAGAAATAACAAATCAAGTAGAATCTTTCTAGGTTTATTTTTTCTATAAGTAGCCAGATTCTCCCTTCTGTTATACCTGTGTACACATATTGAATTCCGGGCTGCTTACTGGTAGAGACAAGAAGTTAGCTCATATTTTATGAATGAATGAAGCATTTTGGCAGGTTCTTCTTTTCTTCCTGTGTGAGTCAATTTCACAATACATTCAGAGTCTTGCTCCAGCTGGGACTTTACACCATAATCTGTAGTACTCATATGCCAATCTCAAGTTTATACTAGAAAGAATCTTTAAACAGTTGTAAGTTCAACAAAACAGAAATTCAGGTTTGGATGTCAGAAAATTGATCTTTTTTCCAGATGCAACAGAATCTGATCATCATAGATGATCTCAGTTTATGCAGCTGAAAACAGCATTTCTGTAAAGTGCAATTATGCTTACATTTTACATTTGGCTAAATTAGGGATCCAGTGCTTCCTATCTCTTCTCTGAAAGTCACATTTGTAGGTGACTACAAATCAACATACAGGCTTTTTCTAATGTAGAGAAATTCCAATTATGGCAAGGCTGAGTGCTGATTTGACATTTATATAAAGTACACATGTCCTAAGGTATGGAAAATTGTCATTATTTTCAGATGGGAAATACTTTGCAGACTATTGAACAACAGTCTGTGAGAACCTTTTGGCACAATGCAACACTCGAGTTTTACATTGCTTTCCAGCATGAGTGTTAGGAAAAAACTCAAAGAGAAAAAGCCTCAGCCTGCTACTTCTGTGTGTTTTTTAAAGACAACCAAAATTTCTTTCTGTGCATTCTATATTAACTTGCAAAATCCTTCTGTATAGATGATTGCATCCATCAGCATTTGAATTTCAGTGGTAAGACCCCAGCCATCCTAGCAAATGTACTCATGCAAGGTTGTACATATTGTGATGTCAATATCCAAAATATTCTTCTTAGCTTTCCTGTCTCCAAGACTTTTCTAATATCCTAGAATAATGTAGTCCTGAGTGAGGATGGATAGGATATTTCCTATAGCACTTTTCTGCTAGGACCTTGGAGGAGATGAACAGCTGCTGAAAGAAGCCCAGAAGTATGTTGTGTCTTACACCACATGTATAAGCAGCTATCATCAGCTGGAAAAACACAGCTTCCAGCTTACAAAGGAGTCATCCAGCCTAGTGGAAATACTGGTGTTAGCACCTTCTATGTTTTAAGGTATAAACTGAAGGACCTTGCTTTCAAAGAGCTCATCCTTGCGAAGCACAGTTGTTCTTGTATGCTGAGGTCCTAATGAAGGCAATGGGACTTGGCTGGTCAAACCCAGAGGTCCACCCCTGGAGATCTCTGGTTTTGTTGGGTATTGTCCTTTCTGTTAATATCACTGTGATTCTTGGTTGTAGTTGACTTTGGGAAAGTTGTGAGTGAGTTAGAAATACAAGCTGTGTGAATAGGAGGGACATGAGAGGGGGAGACCATAAGCTGTCCCTAAGAATCCTGAGAATTAGCAAGCAGGGCTATGGTCCCTTGATGCTTACAGCTACTTGTGTCTCATGCTGCATTTCCAGCACTCCTGTGTCTTAGGACACCTCCACATCACCAGATAAAGAATGTGATACTGCGTCTCCATTTTCACCAGAAATCTGTGCCACACTTCCAAAACCTCCAGATTTCAGTGTGCATGTTTTTCTAGCCTAATTACATTTGAGAGATGATTTCTTAAACCCCCTGAGATGAGATCATATCCACACCAAATGGACAGGGAGAACTTGCTTTTTATCATAGCAACCAGCTACTTGAAAAGAGTTCTCTTTCAGTCATCCTTTCAAAAATCTTACATGATCTCATACATTTGTGTCCCTTCAACTTAGCTGTGTGCTCTTTTAACAGGTTTCATTCATTTTTATCTTATGGTATATTATTCAAAGGGAAAAGCAGCACAGAGGAGCTGCAGATAATCTAGAGAGGCCTGATGATATGCACTGCACTGTGCCTCAGAGGGTCATGTTGAGTTTGAAGTGAGATTCATGCTTCCCACAGCTGAGATGAAAATTCAGTTACAGTAAAATCTCTTCGTTCCAATGGGCCCAAGATAAGGATGCCCAGAGTTAAGCATGCAAATCTGCTTTATCTGAAGCTTGAACTTAAGAGAAGATGACTCAGGGAAAAGGGGAGTTCATACTAGCAGGTATGAATAATTTGATCATATCGGTCTGGATTTTTGCTCTTGCTTTCTGTGTTTTCCTAATTCTAAGGCAGAGAGCTGTTCTGCTTCCATATGTGTATTTACTGTGTCCTACACCACAGGAATGTTCTGAGTACTGTAAGTAAACACCCTCCAACCAGTACTACATCCCCACACAGCTTCTGAAATCCTGAAACCTAATAATAAGACCAGTAGCAGTGACCTCTCTCCACCTCAGGTTTAGACATTTTGTGCACTGCACTAGGTTTAATATTGGAATTTAAGAGGTCAGTTTGCCTGTCTGTTATTCTAGTCTTCTGCTAATGTTATTCCTCTGTGATGCCTTACAATTCAAAGAAACATACATTATTTATTTTTATTCCCCCAGGTGACATGGGGCCTGAGGCCTTTTTTAATACGTATCATCAGGCCCTGCAGTGAGTACAGAACTGTTAATTTCCTCGTAGGCTCACTTGTAAGCTGTTATGAGAGCAAGAGTTGGGTGAACATTATACAAATGTTGAGTCTGATATCTGAAATATGACTACTTGGATTGGTAGTACTTCTGGTGTCCTTGTCTGGACTTTGCAGATAGCTTAGAAGCTGGCTTATTAAAGGAGGGATTCATCAAGTCTGTTTAAGCTGCCCACCTTAAGAGGTGAAGGATGTAATACAGGTATGTATTTTCCTCCATGGACTATGAAGGGAGTAAGTTCAAGGCTGAGGCTCCAGGTCAACTGAGGTGAACTCCTCTCAGGGGTTGAATGTTAGAAATAACAAAATTAAGACTCCAGTTCTTTCTGTATAGTTCTTTGATCATCATATTAAATACAGGCAATGGTCTTGTATAATAAATAAATAAATAAAAACAAATGAATATGTATGCATTTATCAAGTATTTATTAGATAGGTATACACATACACAGATTTTGCAGCCATCCAACATGTTTTTATGTATGGACATTGAAACATGAAGGCATTTCTGAGAAATTGAAGGGCAAATAATGCAGAGAAGAACTATGCTGCTCTTATATTGAACTTTAGATATTCATCAAAAGGATTTTATAGGGAACAGGTAGAGTTTCATATTAACCATTCGGGAAAACACTGCAAAGATCTTTATTACTGGCTAGTTGCAGGATCTTACTGGATATAAACCTAGGAATGTCTGCACAGCAGTAGGATGGTATACTTATGTATTGCTTTGTTCAAGTCTTTTTAGTCCCTTTGCACTCAATACTAGTGGTGTTGCTTTTTGTATGTCAGATGTGAAATTTAATTCTGCTCCTTATTCCTTGATTAACTTTACAACAATGAAGGCTTCACTCAAATAATTGCCTACATGGACTGCAGACAACTAGTTGAGCAATTTGCCATAAGATTATCTCATCTTTTGATTGATACGTACTGCTGGCAATTCTCTCCATGTCCAGAGGTCTAAGAAGCTGTTGCTTTTTTTTCCAGCAATACAGGCAGAGGAAGTGCTAATCAGTAATGTTCTGTTATGTCATTTACTTTCTGCAGTAGGTTTGATTGCATTCCTTGACCTTGTGAAATTTAAATCTCCTCAACTTTCAGGCAACAGAAGTACAGCTATTGCTGTGCTGCCCATGGCATTGTGGCTTGGTTTCTTCTTCCCTCTGCTCCTGCTTTTTTTTCTAACTTACACATTGTCTTGCTGTGCAAGCTGTACATATTTTGTCTTATACTGCTTTCCCAGTTAGTCTGCAAACTGGGAGTGGAAATGGTGGTACTGACATGCCTCAAGAGCAATCTTGGCGACTGTTAACAGCAGATATGTAAAATTTAAAGAGAAGTAAACATGTAGTTGTATTCTCAGCAATTACCTTCCACCATGCCAATCCAGGTGCTACATGCAAGTTTATTATGTTTCAGTTTTTGACTCCATCTCATTCCCAAATCATTTCCATCATCCTTAGACATAAGATTTATTCCAGCTCTGCCCTTTGTTAAGCTTTAAAAAGAAAATTAAGAAGTAAAACTTCCAGGAAGGTATTTCATACATCTTTTCAGAGGGATTACTAGTGCTTACAGTCTGGTTTATTTGATTCAGAATAACTTGAGGGAATATGGTGAAGCCTCTTCAGTCAATGCTGGCCTGTCAAAATGTAAACCCACAATTTTTTTAGAGCCACTATATCAGTATACAGATTAATTTAGTGTTTTCTGGGACAGCAAGAAAATACAGACAATGATTCTGAGGCTGCCCACAGAATAATATAAGTATTTGTGGTGTTTACTCAGATCTAGGAATTAGCTGTTTGTTTATACCCAGTTGAACTGTGGGTACATACTTCCCAAGCTCTTGATTTCACACTAAATATCCTTAATCAGAAATCCAGAAACTCTTGCCAAGCACAGCAATGACTAGTTCTCTTCCCCTACTTCCCTGCAAAAATCCCCAAACAACCAAAACAAAATCACTTGTTACTTGTTACTTTCTTACCATTCACAGGCCACAAGTTCCACAGTCAAACTAGCCTCCTATAGAAAAGGTGTTTCTGTGTTAATTTCCTCTCAGACACTTTTCCAAATCATTGCATGTTCCCTGTTTCACGAAATATTCTAAAAAGGCTGAATATAAATTTCCACACTATCTGCTGTCATGGTTTTTATTTAATCTACTTTTAAATCACAACACCTCTTGCTTATCTCCTATTGAGCGAAAGGAATGATCTGTTAAAAATACCTTTTTTAAGCATTTATCATTATAGCATTATAACATTCTAGCAAAGCATTATAACACTGCATAGGATTAAAGCAAGCTCAGGTCAACACCAAGTGCTTTAAACACAAAACCAAGTCATTCTACCTGAAGAGTGTAAAAATTACCTCTTTTCAAGAGCTTTATGAATTCACATTGTCCAAACAGAGAAGACAAAGTCTATATTCTTAAATTATTTATCAATACATGAAGAATTTTAAATTATTAATTAATTTATAATAATAACTATCTACTACAGTGATTTCTCAAAGCAAAAGAGAAGCACTTGCCTTGGACAGGTATAGAAGTACTGAAAGTGCTTGATTCTGCTTCATCCTACGATGCCTACCCATTGCATTCACACAAACCATATCAACAAAACCTACAGCACTGAGTGCTCCTACAATTGATTTAATATCAATGATGGCTAACAATGGGAAAACTTATGCAAATAGGGGAAGATGTCAGAACTGAGATCTAGGGTAGGAGAACACGATTCTGATTTCAAGTCTCCAAAACTTCCTACAAAGTTTACATATATTGTATGTGTGGCCAGTGGATCCTTTCCAAAATCCACAGAGTTAAAAAACCCCACAAACAACAACCCTTTTAATGATTCTAATGGCTGTTGGAGCCAGCTCTTTATTATTGGAGCAGTACTATTAGTTAAAACATCTATGTCCATGGGAAATAGAAAGTGCTCATTTAGAATTCATTTTCGTTTACAGAATTCTCAGTCTGTAGCCTTAAATACAAATTTCATTAACATAGATGATAAAATAATACAATAAGATACCTTTTTTTTCTCCAGAATTTTCAGAGTAATAAAATGAACAGTGGCCAAAAGTGCTTTAAATATATTAACATTTTTTTTTAACTCTGCAAGCCTTTGTTCTCAAGAAAGGAAACTGCTGTTTCACTTCCCTGAAGCCATTGGTAATATGATGCAAAAACATCAGAGAAAATCTAATCCAAGATAGGTGCAGCCCCCAAGGGAACATGCTCTTCTTTGTTTTATATTTCCATTGGAAATCTAGGAGATTTTGCATGCAAACATCTTATTTCATGGGGCTGCTTCTCAAATTGAGAGATTAAATCTAGTGCAGTATAAAGGGCTTTTCAATAAAGTGGGTTGCACAGTCTTCTGTTTACAGAAAATTGATGCATCATCTGATATGTCTGAAATTGCTAACTTCTGTTTCAGTAAAGCTGAAGGAATTTCAACCAGCCCATTATCTAATCAAGAAAAATATTCCCTTAGCATCTTGTCTTAAGGTAGCTGGCTGGCAAGCAGTGCTTGGATTACTGCATATCACGATTCATTACAGCTGCAAAATGGACTGATTTTCTTGGGAAAGTCATATTTGCAGAACTATCCATCATCCACAAAGTGTTCATATATGCCTCAAAAGCTGCAAAACAGCTATTAAATCCTAACTTAATTTTGGTTTTTCTCTCCCCTCGTTTCATACACAATCAAAATTTAAATATTTAAGAAAAGTGATCATTCTTGTTGAGTGCATATTGAAAGAACTCACTGCAGCAGCAACACTCAGTATGTCCCACCGCTGATATCTCAGTCCTCAGAGCTTTATGGGCCCCCTTGCCCTCAACACTTCCCATTATTAACATACCTTCTACCAAGGCAGAAACCAGCTGAATTTGCTCAGTCCTCAGCACACCAATGTGACTGAATACATCACTCGCTCTCAAGCAGAATTTCCAAACAAATTTTGCAGGCAGCAGGTAGAAAATGTAACTGTTGGTGATACCCTGCAAGTGTGGACCCAGCAGTGCAGGGCCAGCATTTCTCTCCTGCCCCTTGGTGATGCCCATAGGACATGCAGAGCTCAGATCCCAATGGAGAGTTGTGCCCAGCAGCTGGAGCAGGAGCTCCAACAGCTTGGCTTGGCAAACAAGGCAAGGGTGTGAGCCACTAGGCAACTGGAGAGGGCTGTGCTGTGTAATGTGTGGATATGCTTCACCAGGTCTGCACACCTCAGGCAATCCTTTGTTGTCCCCTAGCTGCTCTCTGGAAAGTGACACTATTTAAAACAAGTGCTGCAGAACCTTTTCAAACCAGAATAAGGAAATGAAAGCTGACATGAGCATGGCTGAGATGAAGGGCAGGTAGCAAGGCATACAGGCCCAAAGTCATGGCCAAACATCTTTACAGCTATCAGGACAGCAAACAGTGACAGCTGTATTTCATCACCTACCAAGCATGAAAGATATGAAAGCTTTAATTAACAATGCCAACCTCTCTGCAGGACTTTCCATGAGTAGATCTCAAAGTCCTTCATCAATGAGTTAAGATAAAAAGTGTGTACCTCCTGGGTTCTCAACCACCCTTCCCAGCACTGCTCATTCCTTCCTCACCATTCTTTCTCTCTTTGGTTTCGTGGAGAAGAGCAACTCTCATATGCTTGCAGGGCAGGACTGTTAATACTCCTGCATGTCTGAAAGGGCCTCCAATGTCCACTGAGGCAAGTGGAATAGAGGATATTTTTCTGGATTTACCTTTAAGAAATGAAAAGCTGATCCCTGTTCCCAGGAGGTACAGTAAGAAATCTATCTGAAGCTGAATCTACTGCCACATACCTCCTACTAGTGTTTTCATCTCAAGGTTACTTATATAAGAACAAACACTTTCCTTGGGAGAGGAGCCAATCCATTAACACATGGATTTTGAATTTAGATTTTAGATGTTTATTTTAATGACAAACCAACCTGAATCCCAAATTCCTGTAATTTTGAACAACTGCTATTTTGCATCTTATAGCAATACTTCTAGGTACCAAATTTGCACTCAGGCCTTAATGTACTAGGCATAGTGGAAATATACAAAAGGAGATAAACTCTTTCCTGTAGAGTTTCTGAGCTAAGTAGTTAGCTCAGAAACTATTTTACATCCCTTTAACTTAAACTAGGGTAAAGGGAACATAAGATTATACATCATGTGCAAGACAGGGCCAGGTCACCCAGCTGACAGTCTGTATGCTGATTCACACTGCATCATCTCTTGAGAGGACATTTGCTTTCAACTAACAAGCTGTTACTTCTGCTAACTGTGCCATCTGAAAACTATTTAATACAACAGAAATAAATTAGTCAAGTATCCATAATAAAAGCAATTAGAGCTAATGAGAGTGATGAGAGTGGGCTGTTCCGGATACAGCAGGGTCAGGGTGAGGGCACCCCACGTCCTGCCCTTTCCACACAAGGAGCAGATGTGTGAGTGGTGGCAAGACTCCCTGCACTGGAACATCCCCACCCTGGTCCAGAACAAAGCTCTTCTGTCAGCCTCACACCAGCACACACAGGCATCCTGACAGTACCAGAGGTGTGGGGAGGCACTGAAGTGCTGGCTGGGATAAAAGGACAATGGCATTCAGGATATCTGAACTCTGCATCATGACTGAGACACTGGAAATCCACCCCAGTCCCTTCTTGGTCCTTTCTCTTCTCTCCCTCACTTCACCTTTCCCACTCAAAAATATATTTTTTCACAGCTGCTGAAGAAAGTAGGGAAAAATCTGAATATGCAGGTAGTGTGAAGGGTTTCAGGTGCCAAATCAGGTAAACACCAAAGAGCCTGGGAAACAAGCTTCAAACCCTGATCCCATCTGAACAGTGCTCTAGAAGTCATCCTTGCCAACTACTTCTCTGAGGCTGATGGTGGAGGACTCCAGGCTGTCTTCTCCTCCTGCCAGCACCAGTGGTAGCCCCTTTTTCATCCCATGAAAGACTACTGATGTTTCATTCCCTGAAGAAGAAGGGCGGACAGACATGTTTTTTTCAGTGTAATGCAACACTTCTGATAAGTTTCACCTGTGAAAAGATTTTTGTGTAAATAAATGGATACAGGTTGGTGGGACAAGGGGTTAGGAGCTGATTACTATCCAGGGTCCTTGTCCCTGTCAGCTCTACAGGGAGAATCATCCACTGGAACAAGTGCCATCAGCTGCCCAGCAAGGCCAAATCTCACACCAGATTATGCAGTCACTTGGGCTCCATTTATTCAATTAGAAATCTTTGCTGAATCAGAACTGAAGCAGAGTCTTAACCTGCTGTCATCAGGCAGCACAGCAAAAGCTCACAGGGTGAGAAGAGAAATTCCCAGGTGAGTCCCTCACTGGCTGCTCCCTGTTTCAGTGACTGTTAACTTCATGCACTTTTTTCCTTTTTGATGAAAGTGTCATCAATGTAAGAAAGGCTCATAGCCACCTCCATCTCGCACACTGTAGAGTTTGATCCTTGAAGGAGATGGAAGTGATCCATGAAGAGGTGCCTCAGAGGCTGTTGCTGCTGTGAAGGGGAGGCTCCCTCTTTGACTGGGAGGTAGCTCTGGGAGAGCTCACAGACTGGAAATGGAGGATAAGATAGGAATGGGAGCCTGCAGCTGGGGAGCAGAGGCTAGAGATTACTTTTTTATTATTTTATTTTAAACATATGTATTAATCGTGGCTCAAAGCAGGGATGGCAATGGGAAACTGCAGCTGGAATGGGTAAGGCAGGAGGAGGAGGAGGTGATTTTTATTTCAGACATAAATTATGTATTAATTGTGGCTTGAAGGAGGGGTCAGTGTGGGAATCTGTAGCGCGGGGAGGACAAAAAGGAAAGATGATTTCAATTGCAAGTGTATTTATTGAAGTGTAACTCAAAACAGGGACTGGGTGGGAATCTGCAGCTGGAACTGATAGGGCAAAGGAAAATATTGCTTTGGTGGAGGGGTATTATTTCAAACACATGAATAACTCCTTTGCTCAGAGCAGGCACAAGGGTGGGAATTTGCAGTTTGAGGATGTCAAGTAGCACTTGTGGGAGAGAGGATCTTTATGCCTTTTCAGGTGCATTCAGAGCTTGTGAAAGTTGCTGAGTTGATTTTCCTGGAGCTGAAACCTCATCTGTTCCCAGAAGTGGGTAATTCAGGATTCCTTAGCAGCCCTCCACTGCCCTGCTGGCTCTTGAGAGCCTGCTCTGCCTGACAGAAGCAGACATGTCTATGTCACTGCTGCAGCAGAGCTCACAACCAGTGAGCAAGGCAGCTGGCTCTAAATGCAGTTTGCAGCTCCACTCAGTGTGACCAGTTCTGCTCAGGGGTGGCTGAAGCCACCTTTAAGCCACAGTTCAGCCCAGTCTTCCCACAGGGCAGGAGCAGTGTGAGTTGTTGTAGCTGATTTGCCCTTTCCCTGGCCTGCAGGCAGTGGATCACTTCCCACTGCCTTGGTAGGTCATCATTCCTTGTACTGGTGATAAGGGATCCCCGGGCCATGGGCTTTCTCTGCACAGGAAGTCAGGTGGGGCCAGCTGGGAGCAGGACTCTGTGCTCTCTGTACCCATTCTTGTCTGGGCAACAGGAACAGTCATTCCCTAGGAATTAGCCTGAAGGAGCTGGCTGGTGTGTTCTTGAAAGCCATTTGAAGCCATGTTGGAGAAGGCAGGTCTTTGAATTCAAAGGGTGCATGGTGGTGGTGGTTAGAAAGAGAATGCTGAGCCCATGGAAACTTCACCAAAGTGCTAGTGCCAATTCATATTCACATATTCCAGAGACAACAGGCCTTTCCTGTCTGAAGCTCTGGTCTGCAGACTTGCATCTGGCCAGTATGTTCTGTATTAAAGCCCTGAGCAGGAACATTACAGCTTCCACAGGTTGATGTATATGAGAGCCACTAAACACTATGGATTTCTTCAGTGTGTCATTGCAAAACTACCTGTCCTGAATAACTTTTCACTAACCGACTGTGAAGACTGTTAGAGTACTCTGTAAGCTTCATAACATAACTATTATTTTTTTAGATAGTTAGCTTTAGTACTTGCTTCTTTGCTCCAAACAGTTAAAAAAATTACAGAAATACTTGATTCCAGGCTTTGCTGCACATGTTTTCCATGGGGCATACCAGTGTCTGTTTCTCTCCTGGCTGTACAAAACACGCCACTGTGTGTGTGCTGCTACTTTCTTTTGAATTTCCCACAACTGCAAAGCCTCTTGACTCATACTGTCAGTGTGTGCATGTTTGTGTATATACATATAGTATATAGTTAATCTTTTGATTAGTAACAGTGCATGGCTTCCCAGAAATTGGTCAGAAGGTTTAGCATTAGTCTGGTTTTGCTGTTGATCAGTTGTTATTCTTGAGGTATGCAAGTTTTGATGTAAATATTGAATTTACCTTAGTTCATGCCAGCTGTGGACACTTGAAGAGTGGCCTTAAAAGGTCTGTTTCCCTCTGAGTGAGACAAGAGTTATTCACTGCTTTTCTTGGTCTAAGCAGAGTTGACATCCATCTTGCTTCCTATCCTCCAGATCTCAGATCTGCTCATGTCCCAGAGCTTGGGGTCATTCTTTGCCTGAGTTAGCCTGTCAGATCAAGGCAGGAAGAAATAGCTACAGTTTTTGGGCAAGGTACTGTACCAAATTCCCAGACTTTGATCCAGTGTCAGTCACCTTCACAAGCTCATGCTGCCTTTCTCAACCTCAGTGAGCAGGGGGACCCAGACAACCTCATAAAATCAGGACATGGCAAAGGCCTCACTGTATTTCAAAGTATCTGAGTCCTTATGTCAAATCTCAAAACATACCCAAAATTGCCATGAATTCCTGAGAGTTTAAGCCAAAATTTCTGAAGCTATTCTATGCCTTATGAATTAATCGGGATTTCAAAAAATTTTAAGCAAACTGGCTTTCTTTTATCCTGTTCTTTCCTCATTTTCCTCAAAAAAAAAGTGAAGTTTTTTACTTACTTCAGGTTTCAACTACAAGCTTGACCTTTTTTTTTCCTTTTTGTAAAATGAAACAAATAGAAGGAAAAAAATTCACTTTCTTTTTAATTTAATTAAGAATGTGCCAGCTGTGGAAACTCAAGAATATTAAGTGAGTATTTCTTGAGTTTCAGATTTTAGTAATATCTACTTTCTATTGCAGATTCTCTGATTTTACTGCTTTTACTCATTCTACCATCTGAGGAATTTCCTACCTTTATGTTACTTTTTTGTTTCATAGACCAATAGTAATCAGATGTAGGCCACAAAATAAATTTAAATTCTCCTCTTCCAAAATGACATGACTTTTCTCCAAAATTCACACATGGAAACCAGCATGCAAACAATGTAAGAGAAAATAAATGAAAAAACATTCAGACTATAACCTAGTTTTTGCATAGTTGCAAACATAAATTGTCACAGTTAATTGTGGAAGTTTTTATAAAGGTTGAGGACTCCATGGATTATTTTAAAAAGCTGAAGAGCTTTTTTGATTAAAAACAGTCAAGAAACATTTCCCTATATAATTGCATAATAAAAAAGCAAAGTAAACCACTTCTGACTGAGATGTATTCATGGTTTATTATTTGAATATTATTTGGAGATGTCTCAAGGGTGGCTCCTTTTTCATTCATGTCTATTCTGTAGCTCTAAGTCAGGATGCTTCTGCTTCGCAAGTTTTATTACTGATATTTAAGAGAGAAGTTTAATGGGGATGTATTTTCACTTGTGAGTCCGTAGTATCGGATGTTTAGAAGACAGTTCAAACAGCTGGAGTTGTCTCAAATCAGTGAATGTCCCTATGGGAAGGATAAGTAAATTGAGTGCTGCTGAAATAGATACCAGCCACTGTGGATGAGTTGGAAACAATGTTCTTAGCCTCTGAAAATTTTTGAGATTTTGAAAAATGTCTCAAATGAAGGGGAGATGAAAAATGTCAAGTATTGTATTTGATCACTCAAAATGTTCAAATCAGCAAAAATTTACGTGGAAAAGGCTGTTTTCTTTAACACAGTCAAAATGCAGTATTTTGATACTCTCAAAATGTTTTCCAAATTTTCTTAAAATGAGAAATATTCAGAACTAACGTTTTCCCGTAAAACATTGATTTTTGGTTAATGAATGTGCATTTGCTACTAAAAAAAAAGCTTCCTAAATTCCTGCTAACAAGTACTTTCTTAAGTTCGCCTTTTGAGGATGCTCAGGATGCTATTGTAAAGAGACAGCTCATCCAGATATAAGTTTTGTTTCTTGGCAGTCTTATAGGCTTGCTCAGTAAAAGCAAGGGGTTATAGTGAATACTACATCTTTCTCTTGAATTTTATGTGCACCTGCAGTTCTTCTCCTGTTTTCAAACAGAACTATGAGCTAAGACTTTTTTCTGTTTTGTAAGACAGCAACCATTGTTCAGAAATACAACTTTAACTGTGCTAGCCCCTACATTTCAAGACACAATGAACCTTTAATTCCCACAACCTAAATTCAGGACATGACATAGCTCATATTGTTGCAATTTTCACCTTCTCCAATCTTCCCTTGGTTCTCTTTGTCATCCTTTTTCAGTTCAGTGAAGTTGTGTGTTGGATCTCCCTGCTTCCTGGGTTCCCAGGCTTTGAAGCCTTACCGTCCTCCAGTTCTTGGTTCTGCAGCACTCATCCTCAAACCTTTGTTGATCATACTCTCTGCATGATACTTCCCTGGGGCTTCAGACTGCCTATTGATATTTTCTCTTTCAGATCCTCTTCTCAGCTTCTGCCGCATTTCTCTCAAGCTTGAATTCATTCATGTCTACATTGCTCCAACTGAAAGATTTTAGAGATGTAAGGAACTAGAACCTAATCTTAGGTTAGGGTAGTCATGTAATACGTAATACTCACAGCATAAAGAAAGCAAATCATGGCAAAAATTACATTTTCCCCACCCCGGAACTATTATAGCTTTGCAGCATTGTCTAGCTAAGGAGTATATATGAGAACTAGGCTTCCAAATGATAGTAAGACTCAGACCAGCAAATGACATTAGACATGGGAAAGAATGGAGAAGATGAAGCATACACTTCTGAATGCAAACATTTCTTTCATGGTGGTGCTGACACACAAATAACCCTGGAGAGAGTGTACTGTAAGCATAATGCAGAGCTCATGTAGGACTAATGCACTAAAATATTAGCTTCCAATCCCCAGAACTGCACAAGGCAAGTACTGTGCTTATCATCTCTGTAACTCATACAAGTTTGTGAGATTGCCAGCACAAACAGCAATACAGGAAAAGCTAGGTGTACACAAGGAACTCTTGTGTACATCCAAACAAAAGGAATCCAGGGCTAAGAAGCATGAATGTTAATAATCTTGCCAGAGATCCTTTCTTCAAGGCTAATAGTTCAGTAACCTCCTTTGATGTATGACTTGAATATATCACAGCATCTGTATGCCTCCAGCACCTCCCCTAATGCACAACTACAGCCAGAATTAATTAGTAAGCAGGAGTGAGAAGGAGC
This sequence comes from Acanthisitta chloris, assembly GCF_000695815.1. Lineage (NCBI taxonomy): Eukaryota > Metazoa > Chordata > Aves > Passeriformes > Acanthisittidae > Acanthisitta > Acanthisitta chloris. The sequence continues at coordinate 21,364 of NW_008671649.1, read as the reverse complement.
AAATGACCCTGTATGATGCAGATCAGTTTGTTCTTACTGGTAATGCAGTGCTACCAATAATTTAAGCAGAATTTTAATAAAGCCCACATAGTGGCTGGGTCCCAGTAGCCATAAGTCTGCAGTAGACTTCATGCCCTATAGACTTTAATTATTCATCTCTATGAACAAAAAACCCAGAGATGCCTAAGGTACTGGACAAATCCCTTGACCTGCTAAGACAAGAGATGAATGTCCATTTGATAAATTCTTCTATTTACCAGTCAGTTTTATTACACCAAATCTAATTAATTTTGTTTGCACTGTGGGATAACACTATCCTGTGAGTGATCACATCATCAATGCAGAGAATTCAGCTGGGCTTAATCTAAAAGGTTTCAAGGGAAAAGTTTGATTCCTCTTGCACTGCAAGAATTAGTGAAAGCCAAAGTGTAAGAACCTTTGCTCACCCTCAGCTGCAAGTTCTGTAATCATGAACTGGGATCTGAAATCAATACAAGTTCTCAATGCCTGTTGTGTACTCTGGCTGTGAATGGGACATAACTGGCAGTTTGGTTGACTATGTGTGAGAGATAAAAAAATTCCTCTTCAAAGTGGTTCACATGATTTTTCTGCTGTGGGCATCACAGAAAGATACTCAGCATAGAGAGACGATAGTTGGAAGGGAAAGGCAATCTTTGCCAATAAGATGCTTTGCAACAGCCTCAGTGGTCTTTCATGGGGATGTCCAGTATTCTCTTCAACATACTTCCTTTTCCATTAAAAACTTTTATTCATTTCTCCATGCTACCCCATTGTCCCTATTGAGAAAAAGCATGAACTTTCTCTTTCTTCACTTCCTCCCTTAAGGCATAGGCTTTTGCTGATCTTGGCCAAACATAGCCTGCTGGCCATAGAAAGACCAGTGATGGGCTGGTTTTTTTCTTGTTTTCTGCACATGTTCCCCTTGATTGTAACCTAAATTAAAACCAAAGAATGCTTGAACTCTATTTATCACAATATATTGATATCTACTGTTTCCCTGTATTTGTCTGAGAAGGATTCCCTAGTCTGACATTATAATAAATACAAAGAAGCCCCAGTTCAACTGCAGGCTCTGAATAGTATTACAAATAACAGCAACAATTATTCCTAAAAATTATATAAAGCATTGCTTTCATGCCTAAGAAAAAATTCCAAATCTTATATTCTGCCTTATGTGATCAGCAAGATGGCTGTGCACTACATTTATATTTATAGACATGGAATCACCACCATATAAAGATGAAAGAGAGAACAATTAAATACCCTTAAACTCAGTTTTTGCAGTCCAAAACAGACTAAGGGAAAAGCCATTTGAGGTCAAAACTATGATTGAAGCAGTAAAACTAATTCCCAAGGATACACTCAGTGACTTATATCAGTGGGGTTATACTGGGGTTAGTTTGGCCCATTATTTTTTAATTGCTTCCAAATGTGTCTCTGCCTGGTGAATTATCCTGGTAAAACTAAGGGCTCTCATGAACATCTCAGGCAACAGCAATGTCCAAGGTACTGCGAAGTGTCTACTGGTGAAACCTCATCTCTCCATCTCTATGAATACAAAAACATATAAGCAAAATGTTGATATTCACCCAGAGGGAGTATCTGAAGACAAGAGACAGGCCAGAGAGTGATGTTGCAATCACATGGCCTGTTCCACTACTGCCATGGAGCAGCCATGGTGCACAGCCAGGTTAGTCATCTCACCAGCTGGGCTTTCCCACCTTCCTTGGTTGCAACACCCTGCAGAGCTGGAGTCATATACCAGCATTGTTAGGATTACAAGTTTAAAAGGTGTAATCGCTTCTGCTGTCTCTGGAACTCAAATCACCCTTACCAAACTTCATTTCCTTCCTACACCTAATTTTTTTTATTAAGTTCTGTGGTGTGGTAGCTACTTACATGATGACTCAGGACAACCGTTTGTTGAAGCAAAATGGGCCACAGCTGAAAACTGTCCTTTAATGAACCCTTGATCATGGTGATCCATGCAATATGGAGACTGATCGCAATGATACAAAGTGAGAAAAGGCTTATAACAGAATTTTGCCAACATCTCCAATGGAAGGCCCCACATGGATTAATTCTTTCAAAATTTTTTTGTGGGATAAGGTGAAAGAGACTTGGAGGTGTAAGCAACAAGGCTTAGGAAAACATCAACCATAGGCAGAACCTGTACACAATCATGCCCAAGATCTCCAGACTGTGCTTTGACTTCTCCTATGTTGGATCTCTTGACCAGGCCTGAGCCAAGGCATGGCTGACATTTACACTTAGCATTTTGTTGCATTTTGCAATGGAATCCTCTCTAGACCTGTCTGAACACAATCAGGCTCCTGTTTTGTTTCCTACAAATCACAAGACTAAAAACAAGGTGATGTTTTCATTTGGGATTGCACCAAAAAAGGATGCAGTCGAGTACCACTGCCCTGATGGCCTTGCTGGAATTTCTGTTGGGAAAAATAAGAGAAAATGTCTTCCTGTGTCCATGCCATACACATTAGACATATGAAGTAGAAACAGGAATGGTTGTTTTGTTCCAACTACACATAATTCCTGGTCTCACAGGTCTCTGGAATGCTCTTCTGATGGTGCAGGCTCTCATGTATTTGAAATCCCAAAGGCCAAAGCAATAACAGATGTTTTTCTCCCAGTTTGCAAAGCTTCATACTGGTAAAAAGGAGATAGGTAGATATAATTTTAGTTTTAAGACTAAAGGGATTTAAGATGTGGAGCTTTATAATGACATTCTTTAAAATATTTTATAAAAGAATAATGTATTTCTAAAGCAAACAGTCCAAAAGCTTGTCTATTGATTTTTGCCTGACAAACTCTAGTGACATAGAAACACTTCCTTGATGTCACTTTTGTTTCCTAAAAGCTTGACAGCATCTGCAACACAAAGATGGATGAATCTCAAATCGGACAAAAATGAGTGTGTCTGTGGGTCCAGGGAAGATGCACCGAACATCAGTGAAGGGCTTTAAGAGACAGGTCAATGATATACATGTTACTACTGCCACTGCCCTGAAAATGCCAGCCCTCTCCCAAATAACCATAGTAATAGACATTCACACCTTCATCACCATTATGCTGGATAATTAGAACTCCAAACTAGGCTGCTATTGCAATGATGAAACATGGATAGCCATTTCCTGGAAACAGAGCAATGGATCCAACAATTTCTTTCCTCTAATACCAGTCTAGGTGATCGCTAAGTCAAGATTAATTTAATGAAATCTGTAGCAGCTTGGTCATACAGGCCTTGAGCAACAGTGCAGCCCCTTGAGGCAGCTGTCACGGGGGCTGGCTGGGGACAGGAGTCTCCAGTCTCTGCTCAGGGCTCCACTTGAATTCAGTTGTGCTGGTTTGAGCTGGAGTAGAGTTAACTTTCTTCATATGTTTGGGTTTTGTGCTGAACACAGAGTTGATAATGCAGAGGTGTTTTTGTTATTGCTGAGCAGAGCTTACATAGAGTCAAGGCCTTTGCTGCTTTCCGTACTGCCACGCTGGCAAGGAAGTTGGGGGTGCATGGGAGATTGGGAGGAGACACAGCTGGGACAGGTGACCCAAACTGACCAAAGGGATATTCCATACCATATGACATCATGCTCAGTATATAAGGTGGGAGGAAGAAGGAGGAAGGGGGAACATCTGGAGCAATGGCGTTTGTCTTCCCAAGGAACCGTTACGTGTGATGGGCCCTGCTCCCCTGGAGATGGCTAAACACCTCCTGTCTTCGGGAAGCAGTGAATTAATTCCTTGTTTTGCTATGCTTGTGTGTGCAGCTTTTGCTTTCTCTATTAAACTGTCTTTATCTCAACCCATGAGTTTTTGTAGCTTTTACCCTTCTGATTCGCTCCCCCATCCCATTGGTGGGGGAGTGAGTGAGAGGCTGTGTGGTTCTTGGCTGCTGCTGGGGTTAAACCACGACATCAGTGCTGGTCTGAGACATGGTGCTGTGAGTTGAGGATGCTGAGCCTACCCAGCCAGGCTGCTGCAGGGACACACCAGTCAGCAGAGAGACTGCTCTGAGACAGTATGTGGGGCTGCAGGCACAGGGAATACCAAACTCAGTTCAGAAGCAGGCTGAGACCAGTTCTTGTCTAGCCTGCATGATTCCAGCCTTACTGTGGAGCTAATGTGGGTATACTGCAAATGTATGCACTCAAATGCCTAAGGTCATCTCCCCTGAGTTAACTGGGCTGAAGGGCCATCTCCGTTGGCAAATCCTATTTTAGGGTGGCTTTGAAAGCATCCTCTGGACATATTTGTACGTTATTCAAATTCACACATCTTCTCACATGCTCTTCTGTTTCTATTCTCTATTTCCATTGCTGATGGAAGAATTGAGTCTTTTCATGTAGGCTATTTTGGCCCCCTTCATGAGTTTTATAATTGTATTGTGGTTAGAGGTACAGGAGTCAGTAAATGCTATTACATGATTATAATACACAGAGTTGCCAGTATCTAAGCAAATGATTTTTAAAGTATTGAGAAAAAATTTGGGAGTCAGAAGTGATATATTTACTATCAGCTTCTCTTCCTTTTGTTAGATGTCTGGAATGAATGTAAAGACTGAACAGGGGAAAGTGTAGTAGCTGATACCAATTCCAGATGTTCTGCTAAAAGGTGCTATTTATGAGAGGATATTATTGGGAACAGTCCTGACCTAATACCTAAAGGATTATACTAACTGTACATTACACACACACACACTCACATATATGCATACACATTCCCACTAGCAATGTGAGAATTCTACAAGTCTGGAGGGGAACAAGTAAAAAACACTGGATCAGTGAAAATGGAATAATAAAAATATCTCTCCTCAAGTTTAAAGAAGAAATGTAAAGGCTTGGGTTCTCCAGCTAAGTGCCTCAAATTACCAAAAGAACACTTGAAATTTGTTACTTCTTACTCAAATTCATGGAGAGAAGATCTGAACCTCAACTTCAGATCAGAAAAAATCAGTTTATCTGAAAGTTTACAATCCACAAAACCATGTTGGATATTGTAAAACCTCTGACCTTGATTCTTTGCTGGTGATTGGGCACCCTCAATTCTAATCTCAAGTGAAACAAAGACCAAAAACTGAGGGGAAAAAATGGAAGTGCTGACAAATATTTCCAATCCCTGAGTGAGATTTGCTCAGCTTCTAGGTGAGTTCAGGACTGAGTGGAATCTGAAGAATTCAAACACAATTAAAAATGCATCATCCATTTTTAACAGATAAGGAGCAAATTAAACTGTTTAAAGATTGTAGGTAAGAACATTAAAGAAAATCCTGACAAAACCCTGACAAAACAGTCAGGGGCTGGTGGCCTCTTCACATTCATAATACCACACTTCCATCCTCTTATTAGATATGTGAGAACAAAAGTGTGCCTGAAGCTTTACAGCCATGTAGGAAGATGCTGTTGCTAACTGAAATTTCTCTTAGACTCCTGAGGGTAATGGCACTCCATGTGTGTCTGGGCTGCTGCACAGCAATTAAAGATTGCATTTTTTCCTGAACAGCTTGTACCTATTCACATGTCATAGGATAATCTTCCAATTACTCTGGAATGAAAGAGTGAAACAATGTTGGGAGATGCACAGTTTCAAACTAAGGATTTGGAGATTAGCTAGAGCAACTGAGGGATATGTGTTTCAGATAAATCTTCACGTATTAAGAGTGTGTTTGTTTTAATGGCAACTTGAATTCTGCATCACCTTCCCTAATACGGAAGCAATTAAACCTTCAGATACATCGATTAGCTACTGATGGGCTGATTTCCTGTTTGTTAGTGTACCATTAGAGAGTCATATGGCTCTGGAAAGTTTCAAGACTGCTGTCTGGGGCTTTTTGCACTTCAGGGACATTTCTTGCAGACATTAAACCCCTGCTTGATTCCTCATCATTAAATATCAGCTAAAGCCTGGGAGCAGAGGAGAACTTCAGGCATGAAACCAGAAAAACTGCAGAAAGTGAGCTGCTACCTCATTATGATCATAGAGTCAATAAAGTCACCTGATGGCAGATTTAGAGGAACTCATTAGGAGATGGAATTTGGTTGTGCAGACAAGCTGCTGTGATTCTGGAACCAGGCCCTTTCATTAAGGTCTTCAAATAGGATACAACGCAGAGGGTGGGGGGAGCCTGCAGGGCATTGCAGCTTAAAAGCACAGCAATAAGGATTCTATATGCATACAGCACTCTACATTGCAAAGCAAAGGAGGTAAGATCTTAAGTGAAATTTAAAAGAAAATAAGTGAGAAAGGAATTTGAGACACCTATATCCCCTTAAAAGTGATATTTTGTAATTAGAGTGAAAGTCATGACATCCAATGAGAATAGAGTGCAACAGACCTTTTATTACCTAATCTCTATGTAAATTTACTTATTTCTTATTCTTGGAACTTAACTTTTTTTAAGCATAATTGAATTAATCTAAGTCAAAACAAACCCAAAGCTTTACATGTGGCCAATCCAGTTTTCCTTTGTTTCTCCAGTCTGAATACTGCTAAAAGCAAGCATCTAGCACTCAGCTTCTAATAAATGAGCTCTGTCCCTGCAGTGTTTGGCCTTATCTCAGGCAGGTAAAATGAAGAAGCCCCTAAAAAGCACTGTTCTAAGATACACAAGTCATAGAGATGTCCTGTAAAGCCAGCCCAGAGCAGGAAAAACACTGTCTTGTAAGCAGCACACACTCAGAGTGGCTGAGCCGTGCATACAGAAGTAGAAATAGGTGCTATAATTTTGAGCCAGAGAGAAAACCACCACTAACAATTCCCCGTTTGAGAATCACCAGTGTAGCATAAGTCTAGCTATAATGAAAGAGAACAAAGCTCCTGAATTCTTTGACTGCAGACACAGCAATTTTGGTTGAGGCGAACTTAGAAAGAAAGTGAATGGAGTGGAGTGGCTTAATTATAAGAGGGCTTGCTGTGGTTACTTTAAAATCTTGGGTATAGTGTAGGGTACTTTTTCTCCTAGCCATCTCTTTAAAATTAAGGAAGGTCAAGACCATTCTGGACAGTCCCCCAGAACACAGTCAGTGCAGTGTATATTTGAGGTGCTATTTTCTTGCCATCCTTCATGTGCCTTCAAATATTTTAGCATAAAACTTTGTTCAGCAGTGTTGCAATGGAAGGCAACACTGAACAATTTAGCTCTGCTAGTGAGATGGGTGCATGAAAACACCAGGCACATAACAGATTATTATTGTACCACTGACTAGCTTGGGAAAAAAATAAAAATTAGAAGAAATTGGAGAAAGAAAGTATGCATCTTTATATGTGCTGGAAGCTCACACCAACTTAAACTGTCTGATACTCTGTTTGCTGTAACTGACTTGGCTCTGTGAGCAGTCCCAAAGCCATGTTTCTAGAAAATACAGTCTGTGTTTAGCTTATAGCCATGAATATGTAAAGGTCTTTACCTATGTGTTATTTGTCTGCCATGCTCCTGTTCCTGTGCCTGGCTGTCCAAACCAGAACAGGCCATCTAGTCTTCCTTTCTGCACTGGCTGAAACCAGCAGGAAGTTTCTTGCAAACATTCGTACAAAACGTGAAAAGAAATCACTCTGTGCTGCTTACTCATTTGCTGCTCGGAGAAAGCCTTGTGAATGAGTCTGCTGCTTTTCTTTATACCAAGTTTTTTTCTCATTTATGTTACCACAGCACCTTGCAGGCCAAATTGTGGTCTAGAGCCACTCCACACTGAGTGCTGCAGAAACATGAAACAGCCAGGCTCTCTCCCAAAGGGCTTAAAATAACATAATCGAAATATAAGACCAGTGACCACAGATGGATAAGAATATGGGAATAACAAGATCATACTAGGGGGGTGCTTTCCATGTGCCTGTAAGCTAACCATGTTCAAGTTTTTGGGAAAGGAGAATTTTAATAAGGGATTCAAAGGGGGATAACAGTTGGTTTTATGAATGCACATGCAGCCTCTTCTCAAGCCTGAGGGGCAGCAAGGGAGAAAGCACAAAAGATGCTTGTTGGAAAATTTAACAAATTGATCAATTGAAGCTGGCATCTGGGGCTGACTGATGCTGGGCATTTATATTTTGATAGGGAATAAAAAGTGACAAGTTGGGAGTAAGCCATGAAGGGCTTTGAAAGTTAAGAGAGTCACAATAAGCTTGATGTCCCAGAGGAAAAGAGAATCATTGAAAGGGTTCAAAGATAATGGGTATAGTCAGAACAACAGGCCAGGAAAATGATTTATATAGCTGGGGCCTGAAATGAGCAGGGCAAGAGTGCTTTTGTGAGGGCCAGAGAAAAGGGCATTGCACTAATAGAGAGGAGCAGCAGGATGAGAACTTCAGCAGTAAGTAAAGACAATAAAGACTATTGTTTTGAGATAGCATGTGGAAACATGATGTGGACTGAATTGGAACACAGATGGGAGACTCCGCGAGAAGACAGGATCTCATACTTCTGCATGTGAACATCCAAGGCTGGAAGCAGTGTTGCTTATCATAATCAAAGATGAAGATAAGGGCTTATGAACATTCAGGGCTTTTAGTCACCCTAAGTGTGATATACAGAATTACCAAAACTCTCATTTGGATAGAAAGACATGTGTCTGGAATAACTTGTTATGGAACAGAGCTCCGATTCTGTGTTATGGATACTGTGATTTGTTTGTGTGTATGAAATGATCCACAACTGATAGAAGAGGAAGAGAAGGGAATCTTGTGGAATGCTTACAGAAAGCCGAAAGGAAGATGCTTTGAGAAAAAGATCAGGATAAATATTGGGAATCGAGAAAGGAGAGGAGTCTGTTTGATAGTGTTAGTGATACAGGTCCAGCAATGTGAAGATGGAGGGGCAGTGCTGAGATTTATCTAGGGAGATGCCATTATGGTTTCTGCAAGATAAAGGGGGAACAGAACACATGGGGGATATAAGGTAGAGCCAGAAGGAACGCATTCAAGGAGTTATTGTACAGAGAATCTTCAGTCTGCTCACAGGGAAAAGAGATGGGGTGGAAATTATAGGTGTAAGTGGGGTGAAAGGTGAGAGATTTTAGATAGGAGAAGAAACAAGGTATTTTTGTAGCATGAGGAGACGAAAGATCCAAATGAGAATGAGAAGTGAAGGAAAAAGGAAGGGAGCAGATAAGAGCAACCACTGAGACTGGAAGAAAGGGTAGGATGAGGTCACTGTGGCAAGCGAAAGGTCATCTAGAAAGAATGTTAAACAAAATATCTGATTTTTAAATATATCTTACAGGCTATTTGTGGGAAATGCATTTGGGAATAGATATCCACAAGAATTTGCCCTGAAGATCTGCTTTGAAGACCTAAGCACATGCAGTCAAGAGACAGAAACATAGACAAATAGGACATGCTAATTGAAACAGTTCAGTTTTCAGTGCAGGTTTTCCAAGCAGGACATGTGTAAAGAAAAACACAATATCTTTTGAGAATGGAAGACTACAGAAAAAAAAATAAAAAAGAAATTCTGAAGGCATATGAGTTTCTGGGTTGGCACTGACCTATTTCAAAGGTAGAAGACCATTATACAGAACAAGAAATAAGAGGATTCATTTTTCATCAGAATAGTATTGAAGGCTACATTGTGTTTACACCAATATTCTGTACTAACACATGTATTCATGGTTTGGATTTCAAAATCTCAAGCACATCCTTGTGTCATCCTTGCTTAAAGTAACACCCCACTGAATTGCTTCTAAAACTTACTTCAGCAGAAAATTCCTCAAAAAGATAGTATTTTTACAATAGATAATTTTCCAGAAGCTTACCTATTTCAAAACCCTTCTGACAAAATGCTAGTGACATCCTCATGAAATCTTGCCTGTTTTCCAAACATCTTGCCTGAGTGCCTCTTCAGGGAGCCAGGTCTTCAGGACTTCATGCCTTGTGAGAGCAAATGTTTGCTGAAAGAGGGAGGCAGTAGGCTTGGAGTTTAATCTTCCAAGTTTGAAAACACTGATTTAAAATACCTTCAAATAATTTTATTTCCCTTCTTTATCAGACTTCTGTTGTTTATTCACAAGTGAAATTAATTATTTTTTCTCGGCACTTCTGAACATGCTGCAGAACAAAAATATCAGCTTTTGAACACCATAAATGCTAAACACTGAAGTGAAAAGTCAACACATTCCTTTTGGCCATTAAGAAACAGTATGAAATGAGACAAGTGTTTCTTGCACATTGTCAAATGTCTGTATTTTGGGAGAAATTCCAGTAAATTAATGAATGCATTGAACTCACATTAAAACTTCCACTGAATAGTGTCTGTATTGCGATACTTAACAAATGTTGCCTGTGTTATATGGAGCAGAAGAAAATTAGCTGCAGTTTGGGGTGAGTGGAATGTATAATTTGGTATTGGTAGTGCTTTTCAGAGAATGGCACAGGCATCTGACTTCTTGATTTTATTGCAGAATTTGTGGATGAATCAACCAATCAGGACAAGTAACCCTATTAAAATGGCAACTTAATGTTTTATCTTTGCAGATCACATTTTGTTACATAGTCTTTTAAAAACATGATATTTTAAAGAGAATGCTGTCTAAACTGCATGAGCTAGAGTACAGAAAGATATGGAAAAAAGACTCAGGAACAACAAAGTAAACTACACTGAAATAGGTGAATTAGGGGAACGTTAAGAACAGAGATTGAAATCAATCCTGTAAACACAGGTAGGTCAGGCAGCTGTGTTGGACCTCTAAAGCAGAGTAACAGCTTCATGCTGGAAGTCACTGTTAGGAAGCTGATCTGTACTTCAAGGGACAAAGTGCTGTGAGAATAAGCTTAATATTGGGACAACATCTTACTGTTAGTATAGTAAATCTACCCTACACTATACCAACCCATAATGTTGTGTGGTTGCTTATGAGTTAAGTACATACAGGACAAAGAGATTAAGTGATCACAATGACTTCTAGTTTAGAAACTTGAGAGGAACAAACAGACAACTATCATTGTACAAATTTATATTAATTGTATTTATTTTAAGGTAAGCTGATCCTAAAGTAAAGTAACTTCAAAGGAGCCTGGAATGGCTATTTTAAACTTTGAAATAAATTCTGGAGAAAGGAGGTCACTGGAAGGGCAACATCATGGAGATGGAAACAGCTTGAGAACCACCGAGAGCATACAGCATCTCTTCCCAGCACCCCCATTTGCTGCATGGAAATCACAGTGTACTACCTATTATCCATCTGCAGCCAACTTGGAATGAGTCGTCACCTAACGTAATAGGACCTTGCCCCAAACACTCACTTCTGCTTCCTTCATGATAATCTATGCCATGGCTGAACATCTTTTTAAAGTTGCCTCATGAAGTCACTGTGTACATTTGTGAAGGGATATATTCCTTAATGTTGAAAACAATTGGAAAAGGAATTAGGAAATGCTTTTCACTTTTGGATGATTGGAATACTGTGATGTTTAGTGTAGTATGTGTGTATAATTGTGACCTTGCTCTGCTCTTATTATAATGTTTGATATGATTTTGTATATTCACTTTGTAAATAAAACAGCAGAATTACACAAACACAGTATTTACTGCAGGCTGATGCCACTCTGCAACTGAGGTCTTTCTTCTTTCTTGCACAATGACAGAACTTCCAAAGTTGCAGTCACAACAGTTTTCTTAATAGACTTTGCTTCCTTTTACAAAAATCACAGCATTTGATTTTTTTGGGAAATGTAAAGATAGAGTGTTTTCCTCAGATATACACACTGGGATAATGATTTTTTATCTATATCATTTCAGGTTTGGGGTTTTTTTTCTGTATATTAGACATAATTAATGAACTCACTTTATTCCTCAAAATAGGATTGCAGTTTGTAAATGGATTCAGAAGAGAAGGCAAAAAAAAAAAAAAAAAAGATGAGGAAATGAAGTGAGGGAAAAAATCAAGATGGAAATACAGACATGAAGTGCAAAAAAAAAAAAAGATCCTTCTTTTGAAGTCAAAATCCCATCAGCTGATACACTTTTCATGGGGAAAATAGTAGGAATAATATACCTAGACATAATGTTAGAGAAAAAGTAAGTCTTATATGAGTTAAATGAAAACAAAATTTACTGGGCAAAACTGTATCAGATTGTACTACCTAACTATTCCCAGGAATCAAAAAGAAATCTCTTTAGCATGAGTTAAACTTATTTTTATTTCTAAGAAGTTGCTGCTACCCATGAAAACTGGTGGATGCTTCAAATAGTGTATGGACAAGACAAAATTGCTTATTTGAATTTTGTAGTTGCTACAAGCTGTAACATAATCTATAGCAAAAGAACAAGTGCCAATCTGTTGCAAAGTTATGTAGATTCTACAGAGATCTTGAGGAAATTCCATGACACCTACGCTAACACCTGAATATCATAGCCATAACTATGTATTACCTTATGTGTGCAAATTTTTGTCTTTACAGAAAGGTTTCCATAAAGTTAAGAGTGTTAAGATGCTTTCTGAAGGAAGAGTATGTGAACTACTTAATATGGACAATTCTGGCACTATGGAAAGATATCTTGACCTGAAAAAATATTTGTCTTTCACAGATCTAAAGACTCCTTGGGGACAGAAGGAAACCCAGAATAAAAATCTCCTTGGACATCAATATAACCATCTCTTCTGTTTGTTCAGCTTCACCAATTACTACTAAGACTGACTGTGAAAAATGTTGTCCTCTCTTCAACAGAAATAACATTATTTTACTCTAACTATACAAAAGCTTGCAGTGATTTCTAAGATGCAGCTAGCAGTGTTCATCAACAGTCAGTGTGGGACCTTATTTAATATTTTTCTTAATGAATGTCACAATTAGATTTATATTAACAAAGTTTTCTAGGCCTTCTAGTTTTCCAAACTAAAAGGCATTGCGATATTTGTGAGGATCAGTATAACACGCAGAAAAAATTTGCATGAATGAAACTGAGCAGTGAGGTGGTAGGAGTAATGTGATGATAGTTAACAGCAGAAAATGTTCATTTAGGATTTAATAACTGGCATTTCTGCCCTAGGCCAGGAGCTTTTGACTTGGCCATAACTGTGGAAAAAGGCTGCTGGTAACAGCAGTAACACACCGTCCCAATTACACTGGTGAGGCATTTCCAGTAGAGATAGGGAAGTTAGAATAGTGTTATGTAAGGTACAAGTAAGAGCCAGCTAGAATTCCTGTGTGTAGTTGTGTCCTTGCGTATTAAGAAACATTGACTGGATCTAGAACAGATATAAAAAAGAACTGGTAGGATGATCCGGGAGTGGCAAGTTCAATGGATGAGATGAAAGCAAAGACTTGGCAAAGCAAAGTCTGGGAGGAGAAGTATATAATTCTATGGT
>NW_008671649.1:2096-8004 GCF_000695815.1 Acanthisitta chloris | reverse complement strand
GGAAAGCAGTATTTCAGTGTTATTCAGGTCAGTGTTGATATAAACACAAAAGAAAACCAAAGGCCACAAATATATCTGTATTTAAAACTAAAAGCTTTTGAACCAGCAGAGTGGTAAAGATCTCCTGTAAGAGAACCCAGCAAGTAACCCAGCTGGTTTTACAGTAAATTCAAGTTAAAATATTCTGAGAATTTTGGAAATAGAGCCTAGGGAAATATTCCATTGGTTTTGTTTTGGTGCTAATTAAAATGTTCTTAATATGTTGATGATTGGTTGAGACAATAAGTATTTGGACTTGCATTAACAGGAAATTACTGTCACTCTATATTTCTATAAATATTATATGATTTTTACATTAATGTCATTTGTCAACATGACAGTGAGATATTCACTCCTTATTGTAAAAGACATGGTCCTGGAAACCTAGTCAGAATAACAGAGGAGAACTCTAGGAAAACACTTCGAACACTGTGAGGAGTTACTTTTATTCTAGTTTCAAGAATCAGCTTACTGTTTCAGACAATTTGGTAGGATAAAATTTGGCCCTCCAAGCACACACATATAAATGGGCACTTAATTTTTCTATTCCTTCTTTATGTTCTTACCCAGAAGCCACTCTGAACATCTCCCAAGGACTGCAACAGCAGAACACTGAACACTAAACTTAGGTGGTGGCATTTTGATCCCTCCCTTTCCTACAGTATCACTGGCAGGCTAGGTCAGTGGATTATCCTAAAGAGCACGAGGCATCCTTTCCAAGGTGCTTCTCCATACTATTCCCTGGTGCATCCATTTTGAGCTGCCACAAGCCTCTTCCACTAGTATAATGTAGAATGAAATCCAATATAGCAGTTTGTAAATGAAAGTCTCTGGTGTGGGGATTGTAGCAATGTTAGAGTTGTTCAGTTCTCTCTTTTTCTCCCCCCGCCTCAGTGGTTACTGAAATGTGCTTAAAATTTTTAAAGCTGTTGCTGTTATGATAATGTTTTATGAAACCTCTTTCCTTTTTCTTTCCTCTAAACCTAAATTTTGGGCCTATTCTAAATGAAGAGTGTCCCTTTGACATTCATGGGATTTATGCGCGTGCATGGAGGGACAATACATCCCTTTGCTGGATTTGAGTCAGGAGGATCCCAGAGGCATATACTGTACTTCTGAATTTCCTTCTGCTTTTCATGACTGTAATTCTTGTGTCCTCTTTTGCATACATAATTGATTAATCTGTATTTTTAAAGGTTTAATACATTTCCTCTTTTTAATCTGTAGGCACATGATTTCAGTTTCATTATACTCCCAAGGTCTCTGACTTATGTTTTTGATTTCCCTACTCTGTCATCTGTGGGAACAAATTAGACAGAAAATAACACTTTTGGATTATTGGGATAAGGAGAGAACAATACAAGCAGCAAAGGAAAAAGGAGAATTAAAATGAAAATTCAAAGATTCCCTGAAGCAGGAGCAAAAAAATTAAAATTGCGCTTTGTTGTGCCAGTGTCTGCAAGGGAAGACAACCCATATTACCACTGGTGCCCTATTGCCGCAGTTCCCTTAAAGACAGCTGAGCCCAGAATCCCACAAAATTCCCAACAATTCAAGTCACTTAATCAACAAATTCCTCAGATTCCCTGGTTCTACCTCCCTACATTTTTAAGGCTTAAGAGAAGATCCATTAAGACACTTCAGGGCTTCTCAGACCTCTGCTGGGCCTGTGCTAATCTGCGTAGATGTTGTGGTGTCCTAAGCATTCTCTGCTTTCACCCCTGTGATTTGCTTTGCAGGGAAGCATGACAACTGTGCCCCCAATCACGACCCACGAAGCCTCTCTCATCAGGCTGCTTGACTTGTGTATTGCATGGATGATCACCAAAACCCCAAATCTCTTTATGCCCTGCCCACATACCAAACCCTTGGTATGGAGAAAAACCTATCTTTGTGCCTTGAGATGGGCAGCACATTTTCCTGGTGATTTCTCAGCCCATGGGCTTCTACTGTTGTAAATCACCATGAACCCAGAGTGAGTCTAGCCCATATTCTTCCAGGTTTCAGTCCCCACTATTCAAAGGAGAGTAAATGGAATGAAGTGTGAGGGAGTTGAGGCTGACGAGGTTTAATCTTCTCTGTGTGTGTTTATTATGAGTTAGATTACTAAGTATCAATCTTATCTCTAGCCAAGATGCATTTTTACTTGCAACTGAAAATAAGAATTACAACCATAGATTTACAGTATGTGAAATCACAAAAATCTAAAAGAACAAAATGCATTTAGCAGGAGTCTTAATAAACATCTAACAACAATCTTAAGTCATCACAATGTTTCAACTGACTTGTATGGCTGGCTGGTTGTATGGAATACATAACCCATCCAAGATTTAGCCTGCCTTGGACAGTCCTTAAGCCTACATCTTTCCTCACCTCCTAAAGATAAGTGCAGCAGCTGTTTCAAACAACTACCCTGAGAAGCTCTCTAGCCAAAGGTGTAATGACCTCCTCCTTCCTCTCTTCCTGTTTACCTGCCCTCGGTTTCCATAACCAGGCACTGAGCATTTGGAAATTAGCTCATTTCCTTCCCCCACTGCTTAAGGTTGCTTGATTATTCTTTCTTTTGTGTTTGTACCTTTTTTCTACCTTCTGAAAACATGCTGGTACAGACAGCTTTTTGTGGATGTCATGGGGCATATCGAATACATGATCTTCTTATCAGAAGTGTAACCATCCTCATTCCACAAATGTCATATAAAAGCTAGATGTGATACAGGAATGGTGATGGTGGAACTGCGAGCCTCAAACATCTGTTCCCAGCGGGAATTTAGGACAGGAGGTGGGGTAGGAACGAGGGTAACTGTGTACTTGCCTAATTTGTTAGTGTATTTTTTTAAAATGCCAAATTGTAAACTGCTCTTACGGTTGATATCCTTGAGTCTGATTAGCAGTTTGCAGGATGGAGATAGCAAAGGGGTTTGTTGGAGTGGGCTTGCTTCAACACACGAGTCAATCCCACTTCCTGCCCCAAGTACAAATTAAATGATTTCCATTTGGATCATAATGTGTGTTAACAGGGCTGGGAAAAGCCCTCATTTTCCTGACTCAAGCCTTTTAGTTTACTTTGTTCCTCCCTCTGTCTCTGTTCAACTCATATTCCTTCACTACCATGGCTCAGCCTTACCAGGAGAAAAGAGTAAGCCACCTTTCACAGTTCACACTCTGAGCAATATTACTGTGTGAGTGGTCATCCTCCCCGCTGTTCCTTGCATCTTCAGCCAATGGCTTGTGAATACAAATGTATTGGTAGTCCTTGGCAGATGAGTAGAGAGTAGGACATGGTATGATTAGAGATACCAAGGTGTCACACCATTGTAAACACCTGTAGAGTGTCTGGGTTTATCTTATCTCCTTATCAAGGTGTGTGAAAGGAATTAGTTGGTAATTTGTATTGTCAACAATGCTGTCTGGACTGTTAGCCAAACTGCTGAGCTTGAGAAGAGAGACAGGCTTTGTGCTACCCATGGAGCTCAACTATTGAAGACATTGGTGTTTTTCTAACATGGATTTATTTTAACTGTTTGGCTACAAGTACACATGGAGGCTCCAGTGCAGATCAAAATAGTTCCAGGAACTTCTTCATCACATTTCTAAAGCAGATTATCAAGTTACAAATATTAAATCATAAACAAAAAGTTGACCACTGCAAAACCCAGTCCTTTAGCTTTCGCTATGTAGGCATTTCTGAGTGTCATACACATTCTGCTAGCTCATGTTCTGAGACTTTGTAATTCTCCATTGCACAACTCAGGGTGGGGAAGAAGGGGTGTGTGAATTCTGGAAAAGCTCTTTTCAGTTGTTTTCCTGCCTACCTAAGGGAGCCTCCTTCAGTGCTGGCATCTGTCTGACTTCTGTGGTCTGCAGGAGGATGGTTAGTGGTTTTTGCTGGATGTGTTTCATTTGCCTTATCTAAATGTAAAAGGAATATGATTCCTGTTTTATAAGGAAGACAAATGATTGCCTAGTAACTTCAGAGGTGAAAGCAGGAGGTTGTTTCCCCATCATCTTTTTAGCTGACCTGAGTTGTTCTCACCAACAACATTCCTGATGATTAAGAAAATTATTTTTTGAAGGAAGCGCTATAACCTCCATTCATGACAACAGGTAAGAGATCCTGCATTTCCTACATGCCCCTCCTCAGTGGCATCAGAGGGAGGTTTGGGCATGAATTGTGAGAGAGGCAGGGCCTGCATTTTAAGCCATTTACAGCTTGTGGTTGAGACATGTCCACTGGAGAAATGCAGCATGAAAGGGGCTATACGTTGGTTTTGTTCTGTGTGTCGGTCCCAGAAGCCAGATTCAGTAGGGTGCCATGCATGCAGATGAATGGCATATGACCCAAAGTCTTAATGAAGAACACATTTTCCTGGGTTTTGGGGCTCCAGTAGGAACTGTCTAAGCCTATACTTAAAAACTGACTCGTTTTGAATATGGAAAGTAGAATTACTGTTTCTTGCTGGTTTCAGGGTAACATCTCACTACTACTGGTAAAGAGAGGAGGATGGGTTTTGGGCCTCTAATAATAGAGTGTATTGTACTCTCGTAAACTATTGAAGTGTGTAGGGACTTTCAAGTTGGTAGGTGTTAGTCTTGAGCTGTTTCAGACCTTAGAGTTCTCAGATTGTGCTGCCTGAGCTGGCTGGTTCTCCTCATGCTTGCCCTTTTGTAAAGTCACTGTCCATCCTCACAAAGACTGAAAAAGAGCAGTCCTTTTCTGGCTGCAAGGGGGAGGGGAGGGATGTGAAAGAAGTGTTGGTTTTACTGCCCAATTACTGGCCCAAGTAGGTCACCTAAAATAGGTGCTGTCTCTAATGGTTACTGTCACATCATTAGTATGTTATTGTCCACTGACCACAAAGGAGGTGCTGAGGAACAAAACTTCCTAGGAAGGTGGCATAACATTGTTTTCTGTTCATGACGTAATTCAGCCGTAAACAGTTTATACTCCAGTTACATCAATGTTCTATTGCAAGAATTTCTTTTGATTTTGCACCTCTAAAGAGTTCATCAGATGTTTTCTGGAGAAGTGTTCTGTTTGCTATTTTTGACAAACTGGGGCTGGGAAGGTGGGGAGAAAAAAGCCTCTTCATATTAAAACCCCCAGTTTTTTAACATTGCTGTGGGAAATAAAATGTTTTTGCAAGCAGCTGAGCTCCAGAGTGATTCCAATAAGCCTCATTCTCTTTTCACTGATGAAACTCAGCTGATTTCAAGTTGGCTGCTTTCCTCTCATGGGGAAGCCACACAAGATCTTTCAACTAAGTTTAAAAAATGCTTTCTTCTGCATCTCACTATTTCCATTGAAAAATTATCCTAATTGAATCAGTTTACCTTTTGAAACATTAATTAAATTTAGAAGATCTTGTGTTGCCAACAAAACAGAAGAATTCTTTTTTAATGTACAGTGGAAATCAATTATCCAGTATCTGTGGATGTAACTGAAAGAATATTACTGTAGTTTCATTTTGTTTTCTTGGGGGGAAGAAAGTCTAATTGTTTTTTAAATGAAATGTTAAGTAGCATAGTTTACCAAGGGGTATAACCACAGACTGGTTTGATGTGTGCTGCACAGCTGGAATTAGAAACACACACAAAAAGAAAGAAATAAAACTACAAACCACAGAACTCTTAAGCTGAGACAGTAAAGAAGCAACAAAATTGGCCTGGCTTTTATTTTTCCACTTAAAGATACTATTCTCTTGGATAAACAGTATAGTCTTTGCAAAAAAAATAAACTTACTTTTTTTTTATCAACAACAAAACAAAACAACAACAAAAAAGAAAGAGAAGAAGGAAATAGGAAAGACCCAAACCAAACAACAGAATGAGAACATAAGGATCATTAAGTATGTGATTTCAAACAAAAATG
>NW_008671649.1:0-2063 GCF_000695815.1 Acanthisitta chloris | reverse complement strand
TGGGAAAGAGGTTGAAACAAGAAACAAATAATCGTGTCCTTCAAGTTTAATCAATTTCTTTGGACAATCTCCAAACAAAGGGGGGGGGAGGAATATAAAGTAATCAAAGGAAGAAAAATATGAAAAGGGAGAGTTCCTGAAATTGGAAATTGTAGCATTTGCAGAAATGCAGAAGTTTTCCTCCCAAAAAAAAGCTGTAACTAGAACCTGAGAAGTTGGGAAAATGAAGTTTTATGTGTCTAAACAAGTGGGCTCTTTCGATGTGTATGTAGCAGCTGGATGCCGTGGCAGCCTCTTCATGCAGCATAAAGTTGTTTTGTCACAGAACACTCCGAAAAGTGGTTCCTGCTTGTGGAAAATACATGCTGCTTCCATGCATTCTAATTGCCTGGATCATCCCTGTCTGCAGCTCTGACCATACCCCCAGCAAAGCTCTTCCTGTTGGCTCAGCAATGCCCCTAAATCAGTTTGTAGCTGGAAATGGGACCAGTGCAGCCAGAGAGGAAGTAGTGTAGTGAAGTGCCCCTGGCAGAGCAAATCCCTGTGAGGTCTTCCTGAAAAAACCCCAAAGCCAAAAGAAATAAATCAAAGCAAAAGAGTATGTAGTCTATTTCCATTCCATATGCTTTTTTTTTTTTTAATTGAGGTCATCCTGTCATCCTAAGTCAAGAAAGTGCCAGTTGTGGGCTGATGTATTTCTAACCTCCTTTTTTTTTTTTTTTTTAATTTTCTTTACTATTTCCTGAGTTTTCCAGTCAGACATCTGATTCACTTGCACTCCTGTGCCTTCTCTCCTCCTTCCACCCCTAACACTTTCCACCACTGTGTGAAGAATCCCTTCCATTGCCAGTCACTTCCCTATCTCTCCCTTGGAGCTGAATTTCCTTGTCTGGTCCCAACAGCCCTGTTATTCTCCAGAAGGTTTTAAGAGCTTTTCCCCCTGTAAGTAATGGGGCAAAGCCTGCCAGGGCATAAGTAGCCAGGGGGTGGAAAACAAATGGATTCAGAATCTCCAGGTATATCAGTTATGCTGCAGATTGCAGGAGGAAGGAGGGGGTAGGCAGTGTGGACCGATACAGAGAACTTGTTTATGGTGAGCACTCATGGGACTAACAAAGACCTGTTGCTTAATGGAAGTCGGTTCCCTATAAACACTGAATAGATTCCTACTCAGTGTCCTGTATGAATATTTTTGGCACAATTGCATTCGGTCTATTAAAATATTCATAGATAAGAAAAATAGTTTCAAAAGACATCTTTTAAAGATGTAGCAAGAGTGATTTGGACAATTTATGTCAGAGTATACTGTCTAGTTGTGTACAACACATCCCTTGGCTAGATGAAGTGCATAAATGTTGGCTGAATCAGCAAAGAACTGAGGATGCTAAATGAGTGGCCAGCTTGGTCATTGGCCTTCCAGGGTGCTCCCTGTCTCCTGTGGGATTTGATATTCAGCTTTGACCATTTGACAAAACATATTAGGTGTGTGGTAGTGAAGAAACAGGAATTCAAACAGAATTTCCTTGCCTTGAAAAACTAATAGTTTGATAAGTTGCTCTAAAGAATGTTAACCAGAGTTTTGAAAGTGTTTATTTGTATTTATTATTGTGCAGTCTGAAAGGGGAATTAAACATCTGGATAACAATGTGTTTACAGATTAAAAAACATCCTAATGGTCATATTCCTTCCTCTGTAGAAACACACACTTCTAAACAAGATACTTGTTTCTCTGTGTTTATTGATCTACTGTCTGGCTAATACACCAATTGAAAAGATTCCAAGACAAATGTACCTCTAAGGTAAGCAGATACAATGACATAGAAGCTGGTTGCAATCTGGCCCTCTGAGTTTGCTAGTGAAAGATATTAACTTGACAATGATGGTAAAAAATACCTATTTGTTTTCATTGAAGTCTGTCTCATTGAAACCAGATTTAGATGGAGATAATTTCAGTGAGTTCAGCAGAATTGCTCTGAAAGTGCTGCAGGATGATGAAAACCAAGCATACTTGTTTTTAAAGATTTTTTAAAAATGAAAATTAAATTAAATATTATAATTAAACA
>NW_008671648.1:0-481 GCF_000695815.1 Acanthisitta chloris | reverse complement strand
AAAAAGGAGGAAAAGGAAGAAAAAAAAAGAAGAAAAAGGAAGGAAAAGGAAGAAAAGGAAGAAAAAGGAAAAAATCAGAAAAAGGAAGAAAAGGAACAAAAAATAAGGAAAAGGAAGAAAAAGGAGGAAAAGGAAGAAAAAATAAAAGGAAGAAAAAATAAGGAAAAGGAAGAAAAAGGAGGAAAAGGAAGAAAAAATAAAAGGAAGAAAAAATAAGGAAAAGGAAGAAAAAGGAGGAAAAGGAAGAAAAAGGAAGAAAAAATAAGGAAGAAAAAATAAGGAAAAGGAAGAAAAAATAAGAAAAAGGAAGAAAACTTTTCATTTTTATTCCTTTTTCTCCCCAAATTTTTTTCCTTGCTTGAGTGAAACCCAAAAAAAAAAAATAAAATATTCTTGTCCTGACCCTGAGAAAAATGAGAAGAAAAGAGATGGAGAAAATCTTGGGGAGGATGGAGGAATTTTGGGGGGTCCTGGGGGAATT
>NW_008671647.1:36360-36843 GCF_000695815.1 Acanthisitta chloris | reverse complement strand
ACAGCACAGTCAGCCTGTGCCCAGCCGGCCCTGACCAAGCACGTCCCGCGGCCGTGCCCAGGGTCCCGTTTCACAGCCAAGCGGCCACCCAAGGGTCAGGCCAGCCGCGGAACGCAAGAGGGTTACGCTGCCCCGGGACGCTCGTGCAGAGGCCGATGAGATGTTTTGCGAACAGAATGGCACCAGGATAGTCCAGCCAGGAGCTGTAACTCTGCTGCCTCAGCAGCCCAGAGCCCTCTGGACCCACCCAGCCAACCCCAAGCACCACTGCTTGGAGACCCCCAACTCCCAAGTCTACCTCACTCTGGGCAGGAGGCTGTATGGCAGCTACAGGCAACCTCACTCCTCAGGACAAGCCTGGGGGCACAGAGCTACTTCAGGGTGCCCCAGGGTCCTTCCAAGGGTGCTGGTGCAGGAGGGAAAGGAAAGTGGAACAGAAACCCTGGAGTCCAGCTGCTGCTCATCCCCGCGCTGGGCTCTGTG
>NW_008671647.1:32381-36339 GCF_000695815.1 Acanthisitta chloris | reverse complement strand
CTGGCCCCTGCCCTGTGATCCCTCTCCAGAGCAGGGGGAGAAGCTCCCCAGGGGTGATTCACACTGGAGCCCAAGATGCCTCATCCCTGTGTCACTGAGATCAAAAGCTGAGACTGGGACAAGTGCTGGCCAGGAACCTCTACCTCGGTAGCGCGGGGCTGGCCAGAGGGATTGCCGGATGCTGCGTGGTTGGAAATGCAGCTCCCAATGACCTGAGAAGCTCACCCATGCCTGGGGACCCCCACCTCAGCCTGAGAATCCCAGCTGGCTCAAGATTCTCACCCCTGCCTGGGGCTCCCCACCCAGACTCTTTTAGTGCCGCTTCAGTCAGAGATGAAGGACAAAGTGATTCTCCCCACCCTGACCAAGACCACAACAAATTTTCACCATTGCAAGGCTTAAAGCAGCTGTAATTTCAGCCTCCCTCATACTGTTCCCCTCCATGTTTAAGCACCCACTGCACCCTAAACCAGGGATTTCTGGGGTCACTTTCAAAGATCCCAGACTTAGATGTGAGTTTTATGGTTCACCTTCTCCCTCCAAGACAAGGAAGTGGCTCAGCACCACATCCTGGAGGGAAAGGCACAGTGCCATGTGCCCCCCCTCTGACAATCCCCTGCACCTGGGGTCTCCTGCCCCTCCAACACACCCATGGGGAGATGCACCCTGATCTTCAAGCATCTTGGGTGCAGCTGGATGAAGGTCACCACGTCTTCCCAGCCTGCATGGGACAGGAGGACCAACCAAACACACCTCAAATCGGGAATTTGAGTGCAAAGAAACACAATGAGAAAAGACCCGAATCATCCCAGAGGAACCTGCTCCCTCCTCTATCTCCAAGCAGCAGGGAGCCCTGAAGCTCTCCCAGCCTTCCCCGAGGCTCGGGCTGTGCAGTGTTTTTCTGCCCTGCTCTTCCCTAGCAGACAGCTGTGGCCCAGGCAGCCACTGCTGCTCTGGCCTAATGGGCTCCGGCTGTCCCTGCCCCACCTGAAACCACACACAGCCTTTGTTTCGGCTCTGCCAGAGAGAACAGACACTTCCAGAACCCTCTGAAAACAGGAGGGGGGGAAGGCTCTGTGACTCTTCCCTGACCAGGCTTTCACCTTAGCTCCAGGGTCTTCCAGGCTGCAGACACGATCTCATTTCCCCCTGCCCCCTCCCAGCCCCGGCAATTACTACTTAAGCTGTTAAAACAAGCGTGGCCAGTCTGGTACGGAGTGGAAAATCTGATCCTAGGGAAGCAAGCAGGCAGGGGAAAAGGGAGGTCAAGGGGAGGTGGGCTGAGGGAAAAAGATCAGACAAGAAGTCTCCCTCCACCCCAGGAACAAACCCCCTGCTCCGAGGCTCCCAGTGCCTCCAGAAGTCACCTTGGTGACACTGCAGCATTCTCTCCATTTCAAAGTCCCACTTATCCCAGGCTGGCTTCCAGCTTGCTCCAGTCTGGGCAGGATGGGTGACTGCTCCCACAGCACTTGCTGCACCTCTGGGATCACCTGGACCCAAAGAAGAGATTTAAGGCTTCAGTTTTTCATGTTGCAAACATGTCCCCATGGAGCAAGGATTGGGGACAGCCCCAACAAGCTGCTGGGTGGCCTGCCTTCCTCCAGCCACCTACAGCACTGACCATGAAGATGAGTCTGTGTTTTCTGAGAGCTTCACTACCTGAAAACCAGCAGTTCTGTGAGAATCAAGAACAGATTTAGATTCTGCATCTACAGAGAAGGGCAAAAAGCCACCACAGCCAGGAATCCTGACTGTGAAGACTCCCCAGAAAATGGAATTCGTGCTATGTTGTAGATTACCTGGCAGTGGGAACACACACCTGCACCACAAGCAGCCTCAAATCCCCAGGTTTGGGCAAAATGACATTTTCCCTTCAACCTCTTCCCACCAGCCCACATGAAAATGGATACAACTTCTCCACCTTTCAACTGGTAGTTCAAAACAAACAAAAACTTTAATTTATACAAAACAAAACCACGTAGAATCAGTTGAACAACACTGACCATACAAAGGAATAAAAAAATAAAAGGACAGTCCAAATAAACCAACTCAGGAATGGTACAAGTGTTGGAGAGCAGCTACAGACTAGTGTTGACATCAGATGCAAGAATCCTTTCCTTTTAAATTAAAAAATAAAAGTTTGTTGCTGAGCAATCGCTCCAGGGAAATCTTCCACCCTCACTCCAGACAGGATCCGTGAGACTTTACAGGCTTACAGGTTTTGACAAAACCCAAACCAACCACAGGGAAACGGCATGGGGAGGTGGCACACGTGGCACAGCCAAACCAAGCAGAGGGACAGTGAGTTCTGAGCCATGCAGCAGCTCGGTGGTTTCAGGAAGGAGCCCTTCACCCCCTTCACCCCACGCGCCAGTGCCGGGAGCAGCCTGGCGCCGGCGCCCCGCAGCGCCCGCGTGGTGTTCTCCAGCAGGTTCGTGGTGCCCATCACCTGTTGGCCGTATATCCCCAGGCTGCTGAGCCAGCAATTGTCTTCTGCCGTGTGTTAAGTGATGGGAAACAGGTGGCAGACAGCCCAGACAGGTTCTCCAAATCCCCCGGCCTTCGCGCCAGGCCCGGAGAGCCCTTTGCTCTTGAGCCAAAGCACCACTACAAAGGATTCTTCTCCCACTCCACCTGCCTGGGGTTTAATTCTCTCCCTGCTCGCTTGAGCTGAGCGATAAAGCACGATAGAGCCGAGCCAAGAGCCCTGCCCCTGTGCTGTGTGCTGCAGAGCAGGAGGGGGAAGGCTCTGGCACCTCCCAGGTTGGCTGTGGAGAGGGGGAAGGTGATGTCTCTGTGGGGAACACGTCCCTGCTGCCACCCGAGCACGGCGCAGCCGCTGCAGCTTCATTCTGCCCACGCAATGCAACGGGCTGCTTGGCAAGGGGGAGTGGACTCAGGCCAGGCCTCGAGGAGCTGCTGATCCCAGAAAGAGGAAGGCAGCACTGTACAGTTCACTTCCTATCGCTCTACTCACCACCTACGCGTCACGGCCACCACGGAGAACCTGCCGCCACAGCTCGGTCCCGCTGCCAGGCCCCCCTGCTCTCAGGATAAGGGCTGGTGTTACTTCTCAGTTTCCAGGTGAATCTCCAGCACAGCTCAGCCACGGGACAAAGCCAGGGAAGCGGGTGTGCTTGACAGATCCATCCCTAACTCTTGCCCCTCCCAAAATCCCCGATCTATCCTATGGAACAGTTTGCTCTCCTGATCTCCTGGGGCTGCCCCAAGAGCTGAGCAATTTTGCCACTAAGGGCCCTGGGGGTTGCTGTGTCCTCACCCCAGCCTTTCACCTTCCCAGTCCCTGCTCCTTCACACTCCAGTGGGAAAAGCTGTTTCTGCCCTTTCCCACTTTCATCCAGGAGGAGTGGCAGCAGCATGAGCTCAGGCAGAGCATCTCTGGGAAAGCAGAGCTGGAAGCAGCCAGGATCCAGGGGCTGCCACATGGGGTGGTGCCACGGATGGTGAGCTCTGGAAGCGATGACCGAGGTTTCGCAGCAATAAGAGACAAAATTCAGCATTTTTCCTCTGCTTTAGGCACAATGCTTCCAATCCCAGCTCCCAAATCCACCATCACAAAGTAAGCAAGGCATCAGTCTGACCCCAGAGCTGCCTCTTCCTCCTGCCTGCCAAATACCCAACCCCCTGAGCCCCTGACCTGTCCGCTCTGCCCCTCCATCCACTGCCATCCCACCCTGCCTTCGGCACTCTCAAGTTTTAGGGAATGATTGGAATAAAGCAGCTTGGGGCATATTCCACATGAATCGTCCTTTCCTTCCCCATACTGAGAAACGCCAGCATGAGCCTGGGGGTGAGGGAAGGTCTCTTAAAGCATTTGTGTGTTTTCATAGGAAAATCCTCCACTTCTCCCCTTTGCTGACACTGGAAAAGTCAATCCAGTGCTTTATTTAAATGGCTGCATAAAATTTTCCCTGACTGCTTCTTAAAAAAACCC
>NW_008671647.1:25392-32319 GCF_000695815.1 Acanthisitta chloris | reverse complement strand
TGTATAATATTTACATAAATAACCCAAGGCAGCGAGCAGAGCTCTGCCTTCCCCTTCCCAGTTGGCCAACTCTTGCCTTGTTTTCTGGATTTTTTTTGGCAACAGCAGATTAACATCCTGGTGAAAACTGCAATTAGTCCCGTCCCTGCTTTTTTTTCCTCTACATCCAGCGATCGCTATTGCGCCGGCAATCTATTCAGCAGGCCAAGAGTTAAAGCTGCAGCACAGACTCTCCTTGCCGACTCCCTTAAGCCTCTCAATCTTCCATTAAATCCATTTCTCCATTGAGACTGGATGAGCTTTTTTTCCCCTTCCCCCCTCCCCAACCCAGCAGCTGCTGAATTTTCCACCCCAGGCTGAGAGGCAAAGCCCAAAGCATTCCTGGAGGGTCACTTGGCAGATCCTGCCCCTGCCAGCGCCGCAGGATCCATCCGGCACCACGCTTCTCCCTATGCCAAGCCAAAACGCGACCACATTCCTAACGCTTGTGCGTGCCGTCGGAAAAGCGACCGCAGCCCATCCGAGAGGATCCAGTGGGAAAGGGTTCGGTGTGCAAACAGCTGTACATCGGTGGGTGGGTGTGGATCCGACAGAAGCTCGTGGAGCCCATCCTGCTAAGAGATCTTGCAGTTGTTGCGTGAGCAGTTCTGTGGGGGGCTCTGGGGTGGCCGGATGGATTTGGACCTCTTCAAGCTGTTCCCTTTGCTGCTGCTCCCACCTCCACTGCTGGCCAGGGAATAGGAGCGGCCGTGCATCATCACCGCGTTCATCCCGTTGGCCATGGAGAAGGATTTCAGGTGGCTCTTGATGGTGACAGGCAAGGGCAGCTTGTCGATGAGGTGCACTGGGGTGCAGGACACGATGGCTCGGCAGCACAGGTCCTGCAAGCTGAACACTGGTGGGAGAAAGGACCAGACAGTCAAGGCCAAGGGATTTCATCCTCGTGCTGTGCAGCTCTGGCTCCTCAGGGAGAGACGCCAATAATGACTGCACAGGAGCCTTGAGCAGGGAGCAGGTTAGTAAGGACAGAAGCTTGGGAAATGAAGGTGAGCTCTGCTGTTGGAGGTTTGTGCTTTGCCACAGACAGCAGCTTTGGTATCAGCACAGGGTTAGGCACTACCAGCCTTGCTCTGCACAGTGCCAGGGCACCACAGCCTGGCTCACATTCCTGACAGACACTAGGCTTCTCAACCCATCCTTTGGCAATCGGGACATGCTTGGGAAAGAGACAATAGGGTCAGTAAGACCCAAAGCAGGACAGCGTCACTTGGGACCTGCTCGGGGAGCAGCTCTCTGCAGCACCCCAAGCCACAGAGGTGCCATCAAGCCAGGAGAGGACCCTGTCCCAGCATCCCCCTAGCTCCACGTGCCCCACGCGAGCCCGTCCTGAGCCCCTCTCGCTGAACTCCCAGCCCGCGGCCACGCGCGATCCTCCCGCCTGCACCAGAGCCAGGGCGACACCACCGAGCAGGCAGACACGCGTTCACAGAACCACGGAAAAGCACACTAAGATCACCGAGTCCAGCCCTTAATCCAGCACTGCCAACCTCCCCAACTGCCACATCCACACGGTTTTTGAACGCTTCCAGGGGTGGTGACTCCACCCCTGCCCTGGGCAGCCTGTGCCAGTGCCTGACCAACCTTTCTGTGAAAAAGTTTCCCCAATATCCTATCTAAACCTCCCCTGGCGCAACCTGAGGTCGTTTCATGTTGCCCTATCCATTCCTGAGCAGGCAGCCCACAGTTACAAATCCTCTGAAGAGGTTCAGGAAAGGTGTGAGAATGCAGCCCAGTTCCTGCCCACCATCCCTCCATGACCTGGAGACCATGGCACAGCAGCCAGGTCGGGAACATGAGCCCATGCAGAAAATCTGGTGACTGGAGCTGGCAAACAGGATTTCCCCTCTCTGAGGAGATGAGGATCCACATGAGGGCAGGTCACCCCAGGAGTGCAAATCTGCTGGTCAGACTGCAGTGGGACACACTGTTATCTCCAGCCAGGAATAATGTGGGAACTGAGATTATTTTGCTTCAAAACCCACAGGCGGAGATGTAATCTGGAAGCTGCTTGTGGTTTGCCTCACTATAGCACGTGTGCCTGGATATATGGAATACACCACTCCATTGCTGCATGCCGAGAGCAGGAACGGGATTTAGTCCCTTTCAGCTCCTTGGCTCACTCTGCTTCCCTCCAGAACAGGGGAGACAGGCTCTGACAAGGGCAGGGACCAAGGTGCTTATGCTTGAATTCATCCCACACAACTGTTTGATTGAAGCACTTTCAAGTTTGGAGCTTAATTGCCCTGAGCCTCATCCAGAATGCGTGGAAGGGTAGAGGATGCCCTGGAGCACTTCGGATCCCAGACATGCTGAACTGCCCTCTGGAGCTGCCCATCCCCTGCACCAGCACGGGCAGCTTGTGGCTCAGCTTCAGCTTGTCTGGCCCGAGGCATTTTCTCCACGTCAGGAGCTTTCAGCTCCTACAGTTCCTCTGAAACACATCTCCCACCCAGGCAGCAGCCCCATCCTAGCCCTTCCCACACGGAGCAGCCTCCTCCCTGCTGACCTCGGTTGGGTCTCCAGATCTTCTCCATGCCGTGCCGCATAAGGACGATGCGGGAGAGCTCGGTGAAGGACTCGATGACGTTGAAGTTGCACAGGGGGCTGACCTCGAAGAACGTCATGCAGTTCTTCTCGGCGTAGGCCCTGGCCTGCTCTGTCGGCACCTGCCGCTTGAAGGCAAGGTGGAGCCTGTTTCCCACCAGGATCCGAGGGACACCTGGGGCATGCTGAAACAGGGAAACAAATGGAGAAATCATGGCACGTACTCCATTTGAGGGAGAACTTCCCTACCTTTCTTAACCATTTCCAAGCCCTTTCCTACTACTCTGGAGGTGGAGGGCAGACACTTACCCATTTGCTCTACTTACTAGTGCACCACCATCATGTCTTCCCCACAGCAGAGCCATTCCTGGCCCCCCCAGGGGGGACAGAGCCCCAGATTTCTGCTACAGACCACCGCATGTGTTCTGCCATCCACTTACCTCATCTATTTCCTTTATCCATCGGTCTATCCCATCAAAGGACCAGCGATTGGTGATGTCGTACACCAAGAGAATTCCCTGGCAGAAGAAAATCAGGAAGCTTCATAATAGGGAACAGGAAAGGGGCAGGACACACCTGAGAGGCCACCTCCACATGCAGAAACCAAGAGGCTAAGGGACAGAATGCTACTGCAGCTGCACCATTTGTGTGCTGTTAGGGCAACAACTGAGACAACAGGGCTGTGCTAACGCAGAACCGGGTTATTAGGGAAGGCTGGACATCCCCCAAATCATTTCCAAAGCTGTAGTCTCTACACAGGAGGAACTGCCTTTGTGACTGTATCTGGAGGAGCAAAACACACCCTTTTCCTGTCACAAATCTGACACAAACTCACTGAGGCAGAAACAGTCTTTTTCTTTCCCCTTACACAGAACACCTCGGTCGGTGGCAGCAGAACAGGATGGAGCTAATCAGGCACACCCCTTTCATGTGTTTTCCCTCTCCAAAACCATCTCATCC
Source organism: Acanthisitta chloris (assembly GCF_000695815.1). Taxonomy (NCBI): domain Eukaryota; kingdom Metazoa; phylum Chordata; class Aves; order Passeriformes; family Acanthisittidae; genus Acanthisitta; species Acanthisitta chloris. The sequence continues at coordinate 28,755 of NW_008671647.1, read as the reverse complement.
TCAGTCCTTTGCTGACAAGGCGGAAGCTGAATGACGCCAACAAGCACCACAGCATCTCTGCAGGACTGAGCTCTCAGGACCAGGATCCACACAGGCTTTGCTGTAGGTGTTGCTTACTGTCACTGCCACACTGGCAGAGAACAACCTTTTCTTCTGGCAAGAGTAACCTACAGCATCCTCAGGCCCACATCCATTGTCCCTGAACACCACCCACATTCACGACTCACTTCCCAGTCACCTCTCTAGGTGCAGCACAATGATGCTGGTAGCCAGGAGAGGCACAGCTCAGGGCAGGGAAGTTGGTGCCGACATGGAGTAGCACCTTGGAGCCTCCACCCTTGCCCCTGAGCCCAGCTAGCAGGATCCAGACCACAGCCAGGCTGCTGGCCACCACTCAGGTCCACAACTCCTCCCAAGGGAGCTTTCCTTGAATCAGAGTATTTCTGAGGACAGACACAAGGAAAGTAGGCTGTGCCTGGCCCTGCAGTCACACGAGTCACTGCATCAGGAGCTGCCGCTTGGCACCGGTTGGGCACACATAGCATTTAGGGAATTGTCCTCAGCAACAGCCTTTTTGCAACCCTCCTCTCATTTTTCTGACTTCTTGTCACTCTCTTCTTTGCAATCAAGGACATTCCAAGTGACAACAGGCACTCCAAGCTTACTTGGCAGAATCACAGCTGAAGATGCCCTGAAATGGGAAATAGGGAGGAGCGGATGATCTTGTGCTGAGAGAGGAGGAGGCAGTCCAGCTGGGAAGACAGTGCTGGATAAAGGAACCAGCAGCAGCAAGGGCAAGCCAAACCAGATCACTGAGCAGTGAGCGCAACAGAACCAGTCCTCTCTGAATCAGGGGTATCCTCCAGAACAGCCATCCCTACGGCAAGGACCCAGCACAGCAAAGGGATCTTAAATTGGCAAGGGAAGGTCTCAGCTGGCAGCCTAGTCCTCCCTAGGAGATGTCTGGATTCAGCACAGGGAAGGAGGAAGCTGTCCTGGTATGAGTCAGGGACCACTGAGCACCCTCACATGCCTGTGGAGTTGCTTCTTTATGCACTGAAATGCAAGATGTGCTACACAGATGGGAAACACCAGCAATCCACTCCTCCCAAAACACAGCTTTATAATCCCTGCTGCTGCCTGAGCCTGTGGTGAACGGGGAGGGGGGGGAAGCCTGCACAGAAGCCATGCAGCTGGTACACCTCAAAGTTATGAAAAAATAATCATCAGCACAGGAAGGATAAACTGCCATCTGAGCCACAAAGGCACCTGAATTCTCACAATGAAGTCACGTCTGGAGCCCTGGCAGTGCTCCCCCACAGGGAACTGCAGCCTCTCCCAAGTGCACCGTGTGTGCCCTGACCTCGTCTGCCTTCCTCTCAGCTCCTCCACAATAAGCAGCTCTCAACCTGACAGATTTCATGATTCTAGAACAATTCAGATTCTTGATTCCAGAACAATTCTGGTTCTTGAGCTTTACCCCCACCCTCACTGCACAGGGAGTGCTTCCACCCCAGGCAGTCGCTCTCCAGGGGAAGTTTGCTTTTTCTGTCCTCATTTGCCCTCCAATATCTCCACATCTCTTTGTACCATCTGCAGAGAGGTTCAAATGTGCACAAACAGAAAGCAAGAGGGCACAGAAAGCAAGTCAGGCACTGAGGGTTGTGTGTCATGTTTGATAATCTGGGTTTGAGGTTGTTCTGAGGGAACTGAGGATGAGTTTTCCTAATGGCAGAACTATCTTTGGGGTGGGAGAAGCATCTTCAGTTTCTTCCAAGGAATGTCTGGTGCTCATGTCTAGACTCCGTAATTTTTTATAGTGTCATTTCTAGAAGAGTCCAAAAACTTCATACTCAAAAGGAATTGGAGGGTGGTTTTGTTTCGGAGAGAAGAGCATCAGTTTCTCCTATGCTTAAACAGGAGAAATAAGAAGGAAGTAATGACTTTCCATAATTAAAAAATGCCACAGAACCAAAGAGGCCAATCTAGAAATACCTACTAGCAGGATATATCACATTTGAAGTAAATTTTAGGGAAAAAAATAAGACTGAGCTTTCTTTTAATTTTTCTTCTCTTTGTTGTGACTTCCAACTCCCAAGGTCATGTGTGAGAATGAATGAGAGTCAGGAAATAACGAAGCAAAAAGGTTGATGACCTCCTTCCACGACAAAAGGCCAGCAAGATAAATAAAGTCTACTTACTTTATTTCTGGACTAACAAGTTCCTTTAGCCAAGGGAAACAGACCCAAGACCTAGTTTGTGCAGGCTGTTTCTGCCAGAAATACGCTTTAGGAGGAGAGAGTTTTTAACCTCGCTGACAGCTTCCGCCCGGATCTGCTGTAAATAGGAATCAGGATAAAACATCATCCAAAAGGCTGGTGTTCTCACCAGGGTGGAATGTCAAGACCATGATGTCTAAACGCAAGAGATGACACCGTGTGCCAGCTGAGCCTTCGAGTCACACTGCAGCCCCCCCCACACACACTGGGGGCAAAGACTGCCCCGGGAACCTTCCCAAGGGACAGAAGGCACCAAGACCAAGTTGTCTGTGCCCTGTTCTGTCCTCATCCTGCCCAGTGTGGGTATGGAGAGCAGCTGTGCTGGAACTCAGCAGAGGTAGGGAGCAGTCTTCAAAACCTCTGCCCAGCTCACAGTGCTGCCAGATAACCTCGTACTGCTTCCCAGCAGCCCTGGCAGGCTCCAGACACTGCTTCCAGAGCACACATCCCAGATCCACTCTGTCATTCCCATCTCTCCCCCAGAGAGAACAGCACTCAGCCATGCACACAGAGGGAGCTGGCTGCATCTCTGCAGACAGTTCCAAGTAAGATCTGTCGTTTGGGTTTTTTTTAACTTTCCTTTGGAAAAATGTGCACAGAATTTTAATTTACTCAACTCCACAAATGAACAGTTTCCCATTTGCAGCCTAATTTGCTCTCTAAGTGCCTAGATGGCTGTCAACACTGCATTATCTCCACAGCTCTTGATTTTTCGTTTCACAAAGCCCTTTTTTAACCATTATGTACCTCAGGTTCCCACAGATCGAAGTGATCTCCACACTCAGCTTCTCAGATCAAGGGTAGTCTGGACTCCTCACAACCCTCCAACAGCATTCCTTTTCCTCCTCAGCCTGCCGACAGCTTCTGTGCGATGTGGAAGATGACTGGACTCATCCCCAGACCCATCTCAGGTCTTTTCACAATTGATTTGCAGAACATTCCCACTCTGGGTTTGTCCCACACTACTGGGATTGGCACAGCCCTCAGCATGCCAGCGACAGCTGTATCCACAAGAGCACATCGTGCAGTGAACAAGGAACACCGCGAGATCACCCCCTATTGTATCCAGCAGCACATGTGGACA
>NW_008671647.1:17726-25374 GCF_000695815.1 Acanthisitta chloris | reverse complement strand
GCAGGAGCTTACACAAAGATCTCTCCAGACAACAGAGTGGGTGGTGGTGGTGAAATACCATCTCTGCCTGCTTGCAGCAGTTTTTGACCAGGTTTATAAGCAATAAGCTTTTAAAGGTAAGAGAAAATCAGCATGCTCACTGCCAGTGCAAAGCAGGCTTGTCCAAAAAGGCTTCCCAGATGCTTTAGGGGCTGGATCCCTAGCACGTAAGAAACTGCTGGGAGCACTCACATGACTGCCAAAGACCTCAGGCCACTGCAGGCAGGTGACAGGGTGGCCAGGAAAGCATTACTCACTGATATTCTCCACTGATGGAAAAAAGCTGTTGCTGAAGAAGCCTGAAGACCCCCACACTGGATTTCTCTGGCCCATGGGATAAACCATGAATGGAAGATCCAGTGCTGACAGGAACCAGAACACTCTGTCTCCTGCCTGCTCTTCTGAGGCTCTGTTTGGTCATGGCTTTACAGCTGGCAACTCGGACTTTGGCTTATGGGCAATTCCATCCTGCTGCCAAACCACCTCCCAACAGTGTAGCACATTGGGGGGTTATTTATCACTGAGCTTTTGACAAAATTTTTTGGCAGACAGGGCGGAGTCCTCCAGCAGCAGGACAACCCCATCCAAATGACCTGAGGCAGGTACCCAGAAAGCCATAAGGTAGGGCAGAGCCTACATCTGAGTCTGCTGAGCTGCCAAAAGTCCACCACCTTCCTGCATACTAAGAAGTCCTGAACAGGATAAACAGCAGCTCCTCAAATCACCTGCCTAAGCAGAACTCAACAATGCTCATCATTCCTCCAGGGCTGCAGCTTTGCTGTAAGATGGGAGCATTTTAGCACACTGCCTGGGAAGAGGTTGGCAAACCACATTTTCAGAAACAGATTAAATCTCTGACACGTGAGGACATCAGGAAGGATCCAAGCACTGCTGCTTTCCTGGCTAGATCAGGAAACACCACCACTGCTCTCTCTCCCCTCTGTGGTGACTTCTGGAATAGTTTGCATCTGCTCACAGCTGCCAGAAGAGCCACAGCTGCTCACAGCAGTGAGACCAGTGCCAGCTCTACTGCTGGCATGACTGAGACCTTGAAGATAAGCAGAGATGAGCAGAAATCCAAGAGCAAACAAAGATCTCTGCAGCACCATTAGGCATCACTAAATACCTTTCACCACACACAAAATTCCTTCTGTAGCACAGTAAGCTTCAGACTCCCTGAGTTGGTCCTGCAGGGTGCAACACCACTGGGTTTCCATCTTCCCTCTCCCTCCTGCACATCTTCCTGCTCCAGCGGTGCGTGGCGGCCAGTGCTCTGCTACCCCAGATCCCATCGCTCCCCTTTTGCCCGAGTGAGACCCTGAAGTGATGTGCTCAGGACCTGCTGGCCCAGCAGGCCTGAAGAGGAAAGAAAGGGATGAAGTGGAAATTCAGTCCCCAGGGAAGCGAGAAAAGGCAGGGGGTCACCAGCACACCAGCACCCACGGGCCACCCAATGAGCCCAAGAGCTCATTGTATCCTTAATGAGATCAGGTCTGCAGGGAGGAAGGCAAGAGATCTGTGGTACTCACAGCACACCCTGAGGCAAACACATCCTGCCTCGGCTGGAAGAAGGAGCCGGTCCTCCTTCAGTGCCAGCTCATCAAGGGCAGCAAGGCTGCTTTACTGCAGATGCTTTCAAGAGGAAGAAGCTGCTGAACGTGAAAGCCACACGGCTATGGACCCAGGCAAATCAGGTGGAGTCAAAAGGAGAAAGCATGGAGGTACTTCGGTCCCTTTCCTGTGGAGGGACCAGCCTGAAATCTGTCCTGAGCAATGCATGAGGCTGTGCTGTGGGGGAAAGGAGAACTCCCAAGAAGGTCTGCTCCCTGTCTGGAGTCTGTTTTTTCACTTTGCACCCTCTCTAGGGTTTACTTCTGAAGATTTAAGTTTTATCACTACACTTGAGGAACAACAAGGTGTGTGTGGAAAGGTCGGGTGTGCTTCCCTGGCTTGGAGACATTTCTCACATCAAGCTCTTAAGCACTGGCTATTCAGAACCTAGTAAGGCCTGCCAGGTTGCTGAGCCAGCCTCTTGCTCCCACATCTAATCCATCAAAGTCCTCTCTGGAAACTCATTCTTCAAGCTCTCCTTGTGCTTCCGATGAGTCTCAGTCCTCTCCTCAGCAAGAACTTTCTGTCAATTCTCAGTGTGAAGGTGCTCGGGGCCAGTTTGTCCCAAGCTGTTCTTGCACAAGTATCACACCGCATTTCAGAGTTTTTCCCACCCTGGCATCTCTCTTCTCTGCTGCATTTGTTCTTCCTGAACTTCTAGCTTTTAGATTAACAAACCTGTTTCTCTTGCCTCCAATGGGATTTGTGTCAGCCTTCCTACAGCAGAAGTCTTGAAGTCAGTCCATTTCAAGCTTGAGGTCAGGCAAGTAAGTGACACCTTATGGCACCCAAATGTAAGCAGGGAGAACAGGCTGCAGGAACCCCATGGATGCACTGTGCTAGTGCCACACAGCTCCAGGCAGGTTCAAGACTGACATGTACCTGTGTCTCCATCCAATCCAAGCATTCTCTCACTCCTTATTTCACCTCTTCTCCCTGCCCCAGTTTGCTCTGTGGCAGCAGGAGGTACAAGTTCTGCTCTGTGGGTACAGGCTCTGTGGGGTGCAGCCCTGCAGAGACACAGCATTTGCTCTGTGGAGCTCACAGACCACATGAAGAGGAGAAACTCTACTGTACAGTGGGTGAAGACAAGGGTAAAAAGCTCTCAGATGGTATTTCTGGGTCTGTTAATTGCTGCTTTCCATTCTCAGTTTGATCTGGACATCTGATACAGCAAGGTCTCAGGAAAAGCCTGACCAGAGCCAAGTTCTGGGGTCACCACAAAACCACACTGACCAGTTCTGTTCATTTATGACTGGTGGGGGAAATGATGTGGCCTCAAGCCCACAGGTTACATTAGGAGGTTGTGGCCTCCCCATCCCTGGAAGTGTTCAAAGCCAGTTTGGACGGGGCTTGGAGCAACCCGGTCTAGTGGAAGGTGTCCCTGCCCATGGCAGGAGGGTTGGAATGAGAGGACATTGAAGGTTCCTTCCAACTCAAACCATTCTGTGACTGGAGCTCCAGATCTTTCTGCAATGTAGTAAAGGCAGAGGGAAGACTAAAAACCTCAGGCACAGGACTGAGCATGTGAGTGGGAGATTCTGTGCTCTCCCACTGCAGAACTCCAACATTCCTTGCACTTCTGTAAGCACCAGGAAATTGGCCTCTGCTTCAAAGGAGCTGCCTCAAAGCATCCAGACCACCAGAGGTGTGCACAAACACAAATAAACAGGAACCCAGAGCAGATCTCAACAGCACATCCCAGGTGAGGTGCTCTCATGTTTACAGCACAAGTGATTTTGCACGAAGTCTTAGGCAAAGAGAACAAGATGGATTTTGCCAGTTTAGCAAAGGTCCTACAAGGTGCAAGAAGCCAAGAGCTTGAATACAAGTGGCAAAGTTCCCCAAAGGCTGGAAATCTGCTAGGATGCTGGCACAGTGAGGAGTCTGATAGCATCCATCTCTCAGTGTCTAAAAGAGGAGGAATTTTCTCCAAAGTTTTCCAGGTTGAAAACAGGGAAAATACAGCAGTTCTTTTAACTTAGGAAGACTTTATCCTGGAGGGACCTTGTCGTGTTACTAAAAGGACAGCCACAGGGTGGTGAGAAAGCACTACTAAGAGCAGTTTTTCAGAGGACCACAGGATTTCTGTGCTGTTCAGAATCTCAATCCTATTCTGGAGCAGGGCCCAAAGGAGAAACTCAAAATGTAATGCTCTGTCTCATGTTTTAAGGAACATCCATACTTTACGATCCAACTGAGCTGCTTGTTTCAAGTCTGCTTCAAACACTCAAGCAGGAGCCACCCCTATTTTTGGAACTGACTCAAAGGCAACACAGACTGGAAGAACTCCACTGGGAAAGCCAGTGTCATACTTAAACAAATCTGACACACCTCAAAAAGTAGGAGCTCCCACATTAAAGCTAAGGCAGAGCTAGAGTGAGAATTGCCTTGTCCTCTCTAACCCTGAGCCCTTCTCCAGGAAGGAGGGCTGAATACAGTCTGAGTTTAGCAAAGTCTGTCATTCCCTCTCCTCTCTCCCACCATTTCATAAGAACAGGATCCCAGGCAGCAAGTGCCTGGGATCCCATCCTTTTGATGATCCATGTATTCCTCTTCAGAGCTCTTTACTATGGTAGGAAAGACTTGCACAGCCTAAAGAAAAAGCAAATGTGCCCCAACAAAGCCCTGAGAGCAGCACTTACCTGGGCTCCTCTGGAGTAGGATCTGAAAATGGTGCAAAATCTTCCTTGCCCTGAGGTGTCCCTGCAACCAAGAACAGTTACAGCTATAAAATGTGAAGAACTGAATCCCAAACTGCACATCTCCTACTGAACCTAAAACCAGAAAGTCAAATCAGTCTCTATCTTGTCAGACCATCAGAACATGCAGAGTCTCCAAAGTGCTCTGCATGGTGGTTTCAGTAGGAAGAATTGGTGGGTACATCCCCATCCTTGGTTACAAGTCAGACACAGTCCAGAGGTTGTCGCTGTCATTGTGCTTCCAAGGTACAAACCCAGATCACTGAGCTTCAGGACCACCTGATGATGTATGAGGGTGCAAGTCATTTCACTCCCTTGGGCAAAGGATTTTCTGCCTAGTTCCCTTCAGACCCTGCAAGTTCAAAGTCAGAGTGAGACTACAGAGCTCTCCCTGGCATGCAGAGCAGCCAACCTATTGCAAGAGGAATGTAACCACTCAAGGGAGGAGGAATTGTCTTGTACTGTCTAGCTCCACTTATTTTTCAAACATGTTTTAACCAAAAATAAACGAAGTTCTCTCTATACCCAGATCCCTGACAGCCCTGGTCGATCACACCCTACAGAAAGCTCAGCAACAGGAGTGGGGAATGGTGTTTCTAGCCCACTGGGACAATAAGGGGTTCTTCAGTCACTATGACTTATCCTGATGTGGTGTAACTAATTTTGACAACACTCCCAGCACCTCTCAGTGCCCTGGAAACATCTGGGACAGCAAGCCAGAGCCCAGCACACAGATTTAACCAGTGTACACTGCAATGTGTCAGGGAAATCAGAGACATTGACAATTATGATGTTTGTCAGATCTAGTCCCTGGGCCAGGATAAAAGACACATTAATGACCCCTGAAAGGGCTGATGAATCCCTCAGCCCCAGCTTTGCAGCAGCTCTAAGGAAAAGGCATTGACCTCACATGCTTTCAAGGGTCCTGGCCATCAATCTAACAGCTTGTGCTTGCACTGCCTTCTCCTTCAGCAATCAAAGACTGTGTAAGAAATGGTAAAAGATTACACTAAGGCATCATAATGGCACTTTTCAGGTCCTGTGCTGTTCTCCAGCTCAAGAATTACAGTATGAAAGGAGGAAGATTTCAAGAGGGAAGCAGTGAGTTACTACACACTTGGGGCTGAAATGTTAAAACAGGCATCTGACAAGAGAGAGACAAGAATGCAAGTGGCACATACACAGAGTAGAAGAGAAATTAGCTGCTTCTGTTCTTTTGTAAGAAAAATGAGGACATTCAGCTTCAGAGAGCAGGGGTGTAATTAAACCACCAACTGCAAGCTGCTGGAGTCACTCACTGAGGCTGAGATCACTCCTATTTAACAGTTCATATGGGTTACTAATATTCCTGGTACTACTCAAGCATTGGCAAGGGGCTACTTAACCCCATGGTGTAGGGACTGTATCATACCGTACCAGAACCATGTGAAACCCAGAACAGGGGCAGCCTATTCTATCCTATCTTATCCTATCCTGCCTCATTCATTGCCAGGATTGCTGTGTCAGCTTCTCTCAGCAGGTTAAACCTCAGACAAAGCTCAGCCAGAAGGACTCCAGATCTCCCTCCAGTGCTGACAGGTAAGGCAGGGGTTACCCCCCCCATGCAGTGTTCTCCCATCTCCATCCCAGTGTCTGGTCACTCCAGTCAGTCCTGTTCTCCAGGGCTTCATGATACTCTGACGCTACGGTGAGGTCTGTTCACTGCTCTTGCTTTAACTTTCTACTCAAGTCATTGAGAAATAAACAGCTGCCATGAGGACTAAGGGCTTCACCTATTTTTTTTTCTCTTCTTTTCCTATTCTCTTGCCTATATTTCTCATCTTAAGATTTCAGGAAAATCCAGTATTGCTTCCAAATTAGTGCTGCTCCCTCAATGATAAGAGAGCTGCACAGGAACACAGAATGGTGTGGGTTGAAAGGGACCTCAAAGCTCATCCAGTTCCCCCTCCCTGCCCTGGGCAGGGATACCTCCCACCAGCCCAGGTTGCTCCAAGGACCATTCAACCCTGCCTTGGACACTCCCAGGGATGGAGCAGCCACAGCTGCTCTGGGCAAGCTGTGCCAGAGCCTCACCACCCTCACAGGGAGGAATTCCTTCTTAACATCTAACTTAAATCTCTCCTCTTTTAGTTTAAAACCGTTCCCTTTGTCCTATCACTCTCTGCCCATATAAAAAGTCACTCTCCCCCTATTTTATAAGCTCTCTTCAAGTACTGGAAGGGGCTCTAAGATCTCCCCAGAGGCTTCTCTTTTCCAGGCTGAACACCCCCAGCTCTTCCAGCCCGACTCCATGGTAGAGGTGCTCCAGCCCCTGGAGCATCTCTGCGGCCTCCTCTGGACTCACTCCAGCAGCTCCACACCTGTCTTGTGCTGAGGACTCTGGAGCTGGACACAGCACTGCAGGTGGGGTCTCACGGGGGCAGAGTAGAGGAGAAGATGGTCAGGTATGATGGAAAAAGACTGAAACCAGTCTGTTCCAGCCAAGAGCAGCATGCTGTTCGTGCTGCTCGGTCAATGGAAAGAGGTCTGGCTTGCCAGAGTAACAAGAACAGTCAGCAAGCCTCACGGCACACCTGAGGATGCTCCACGGCCTGGTACAGCATCCGACGAGCAGCACCAAGGGCCTGCTCACCCCCCTGTGCTCACAGCCAGCACAACTCACAAACACTCACCAGAGTTCCAGCTTGACCCTTCTGCCATCCAACAAGATAGTAGTGGTCTTGTAGTCAATTCCTGAAAGAAAAGCAATAAAAAGCTGAGCAAACATTGAGAGTGTCTTCAGAGACACACAAGAATTCTGCTCTGCCCACCCAGATCTATCATCTCATGTTTACAGAAAGGGATGTTTTCTCTCCCTTGCTCCGCTGCCCGTTCGTGAGGGCTATAGAGACTTGATAGAAACAGACTTCTGCTTCAAGGCAAAGACTGCTCTGGTGGAGCTCTATTCCTCCCCCCTAAAATGCAGTTAAGCCCTAGATTGCTCCTGACTTCTCCATTGTTGGATTAAACCTGCCAAGACTCAAACTGTAGGAGAGGCTGGACAGGGCTTGGAGCAACCTGGGCTAGTGCAAGGTGTCCCTACCCAAGGCATGGGGGTGGAATGAGATGAGCTTTAAGGTTCTTCCAACCCAAATCATTCTGGGATTCTGAGAGATTCAGTGCTCTGTAGCAATACCCCATGTGACAGTCTTAAATTTTTGGGGGATGAGACAAAGACACAGTTCAGAAGCATCTCTGCTGTCAGCCTGCAGTCCCAGCACCTCTCAGACATCACAGGACATTTTGGGAGGTGGGGT
>NW_008671647.1:6893-17708 GCF_000695815.1 Acanthisitta chloris | reverse complement strand
CTCTTTCTTCTCTCGAGCAGCCCTGGGGTGTGGGTCACAGAGGGCCTTATGAAGGGCTGAGAAGGCAGCACAGACATCATCTGCTTTTCGCAGAGCCACAGCACCAGCACAGCAGAAACCCCTCCAGACCACACCACCAGGCCACACACGGGCTGTCCAACACCTTCAGCTACACAAGGAGTTTGTAAAAACTGGGAGCCTGTCTCACAGGCAGACAGAAGTTTAAAATGGGGCAACTCCACTTGCAAGCAACAGGTCCAAACTGCACCGAACACACCACTCCCCGTGGCCCCAGGCACGGGGGGGAAGAGGCACGACTGCACCTCCCACCTCCTCCCCAAAAGCCAAGGGGTACCAGGTGCCTAGGAAAAGCAGCTTCTCTGCAAGCTCTAGTTAATAAGCTCCAACTGTATTGAAGGTGCTTAAACGAAGCACTGAGCACCATTACTGCACACCCACTGAAGGACCAACTCGTTTACAACTCTCTGTATTAAAGCTGAGTTGCTCCACTCTGATTACATCAACTTTATTTTTTCTCTAGCCAACAGATATCAAACTCTGAATCTCTATGAAAACCCCACTGTTGTGTTATGTCCTGCATTTCCCTTTTTCCTGCAAGCAGAACACTGCCCGGACAACCAAACAGACAAGTTTGTCAATAAAGCAAATGGATTTTTCTGAGTCATCAGCAGGAGCTCCCTGTTAGCGCAAAACAAATTAGATTTCAGCCTTCACAGGGTGCTATAAAAAGCAATAAAGATAATTATCTTAAATTCCAACTATTTCCAGTGCTTTATCAGAGAAAATAGACAGTTTACATTTTATCTTCCTCCAGAGACAAGTGAATGATCTGTATTTATTTTCAGGCAGATATGAATCTCCCTCATCCCCAGGGATGGGGAGGAATAATGGGAGCAAGCCTGCTCTGCTGCCAGGAGGGAGCATCCAGACATCTTCCCCAGCCAGGTCCTGGATCAGGATCTGATGGACTGTTAGAGAAGGGGCTAATTAAACCCTCGGCTCTCTTTCAGATGCAAAACCCGAGAGACTGCCCCACGCAGAACCTCCTCGTTAGGCACAGGAGCTCTCTGCCAGCACTGAGTCCTCAGCATCCTCTGTGCCGACAGTGGAGCAGCTGCATGAAAGCACCAAGGATGGAGAGCAGTTTTCAGCACATAGACGCCATGTGCTTCCAAAAATGCCACTGCTGAGGGGAAACAAATTGCCGATCAGCTTTTAAAAGTCAGAGAGGTTCAGCTTCACTGGAAAGAGAAGAAAACTCATTAATGAAAAAGTCACAGAATCATAGTATATTAAAGGGTTGGAATTGACCTCAGAGATCATCCAGCCCCAACCCCCTGCCCTGGACAGGGAACACCTCCCAGCAGAGCAGGTTGCTCAAGGCTTTGTCCAACCTGGCCTTGAGCACTGCCAGGGCTGGGGCAGCCACGGCTTCTTCCTAATATCTAATCCAAATTTCCCTCTTTCAATTTATACCCATTACAAAGTCAAATACACAAATTTCTTCACCCAGAAACTGCCCAGCCCACATCCCCAACGTGGGGAACATGGTGGGTTCCCTGTCCCAAACATCCACAGCTCAGTCATCAGAGCAATGCTTTAAATACTGCATGTTCATCTGAAACTACCCCACATCCTTTAAACCAGAGCGACACCGGTCTTTGGGCAGAACAACAGGAATAATATGGCCATGACCAAAACAGCAACCAGCAGAAAAGGGCACTGGAAAATTTCCTGGGCTCCTGTTACAACTGTTTATTGCTCCAAAGACAGTCAGGGAAAATAAACAGGCAAGGCAGAAGTCCTTTATGTCCTTCACAGTGATGTCTGTGCTCAGAAGAGAAGGTGTGCGAGACGGAGGGAGGAAATATGAGGTGCAGGTTGTACTTGTCCCCGCAGAGATCCCTTCCCAGGGGCCAGGCAGGGCTGGCAGCCCAGAGCTCCTGTGCAATGGCATAGAGCACTCCACAATGGAACAGTTCTGGCAGAATCTCCAGGCACCTGCTCCTCACCACACTTGATGCCAAATACAAAAGCACAGGGAAAGGAGAGTACCAAACCTATCTCTCCATGATTCCAGACAGCTGCCAGTCCAGTGGCTTCGCTACCTGGCTCAGGGCAGTCTGTGTCTTTGGGCAGAACTTCTCTCTTTGGCACTGGAATGCTGCAGGTGCAGGACAAAAGCCTTTTCAAGGATCACGTCCCAGCAGTGCTGCCATGACACTGGCCCAAGGAAGTCACACACCAGTTCAAAGCAAGCCAGTACCTGGTAACAGGGCTGGAGGAGAAGGATTGTCTTTTTAACTTGCATATACCCAAACTGGGACTAGAGACTGAACTTACAAAGGGTTTGAAGCAAACTCTATCTACAAGCTCATTGGTAAGGACAAAAACTGCAACTTCAAAGTTTTGGAGAACACTGGACACAATCCTGTGCCATGTGCTCTAGGATGACCCTGCTTAAGCAGGGAGGTGGGACCAGATGACTCACTGTGGTCCCTTCCAACCTTACCCATTCTTTGAACATTTCAGCTTCCCTTTTCCATAAACAGTCAGTGCACCAGTACAGCTCAAAGAGACTCCCTGGTTTCGTACTGTTGTTTTAAGCTGGTTAGCACTCCGAGCAGGATGCAGCTCACAAGCACAGCTCTCCCATAGCTGTGCAGGACAATCACGGCTCCCTGGAGCCAGAAAATTTGCATCAGTCTAAGATGCCCTCAAAATCGTGGGCCCTTCTGTGGAGTTCAGCTCCAGTACCGGCACCTTGTACTTTAATCCGGTGACACACAGCAGCGTCCCAAGCTGCAGCCCAAGCCTCAGTCCCCCCACAGCGCTGCCAGGGAAGCTGAGCAGCCCAGCTCACCTTGCCAGACCCAGCCTACAGCTCAAGCTCAGCCTTGGCTTCCCCTAGTCCGAGGGACGCGGGCACCGAAGGGCCCAGCAGCCACCAGATGCCACCACTGCACAGAGCCCCTGGCTGCGGCCAGCCACTGGCAGAGTGTGCCACGGCCTCGGCCACCCCAGGGCTGCCCCTCTGCCTTTGCCCTTCAGGCAGCTCAGCCACCACACGCGAAGGGAAGGTTCCAAACCTCCATTTCTGTGGCTGACAGGGCTCGCTCAGCCGAGCTGGCTGCTCGCAGCCCAGCGCAGCTCGTTGTGCTGCGCCCGAGGGTGCTGGCATCCCCCCGCAGGGCAGTGCTGCTGCCACCCCAGCGGGTGAGGATGCTCACACCCCACCGCGCCCTGGGGACAGCGGCTGCCGACAGAGAACACACTCCTGTCTGAAGCTTCTTTTGCATCAACCCATCTCTTTTCTTGACCGATATCTAGCGTGATGCAACAAAATGAATGAGGCTTGGAAAACAAGTCTGGGCAGGTCTCTCGGATTTAGCATTCAAGGCAACTCCTGTGCTGTTTTTCCAACCCTGCTTTAGACTCCTGCTCATGCTGACGCCATCCCAGCCCCATTCCTGGAGCTGTGAGCCGACCTGGCACAGGGCACTGTGCAAAGGGATCTGCTGCCACCAGGCCTGATGTCAGACACACAATTCTCCTCCCCAGAGACAGGTTTCACACTCCTGGGCAAGACTCCAAGAAATTCCAAACCTTTCTTTCTTTTGCCAGTTGGTATAAAGAAAACCTAAGACAGCAAGGCATTTTCCCATGGGAATACACGGGATGTGTTATAGGAAACTCTAACCTCTTCCAAATTCCTCATGCAGCACACAGCATACTTTGCATCAATATGATCCAATGGGTATAAACTGAAAGAGGGGAATTTAGATAAGGTATTAGGAAGTTTTTCCCTGTGAGGGTGGTGAGACACTGTCCCAGGGTGCCCAGGGAGGCTGTGGCTGCCCCAACCCTGGCAGTGTTCACAGCCAGGTTGGATGAGCCTTGAGCAACCTGCTCTGGTGGGAGGTGTCCCTGCCCAGGGCAGGGGTTGGGGATGGATGATCCCTGAGCTCCATTCCAACCCCTTAGCATATTATGCTAGTATGACCTGAAAGCCTCACTCCCAGCCTGAGCTCAGGTAAAGCTTTCACCCAAAAGACGACACCTAACATGAACTGGAAAAGCAAAACTCCCCCTACAGTTTTCTCCCAGCACTTGATTTTACTTTGAATCAGCTGAGAGCCCCCTTCCTCTTGGGAATTCACGGCTTGGAGATAGGTGTACCTCCACTCTGCCAAGCCCCTGACCTGCACCTGCATGAGTAGCAGCACACAAAAAAGCAAGGGAGGAGGCACCAGGCCAGCAGCACATGGAAGTCACGTTGGAAAAGGCAGAAAGACAAGGAAGATGTGTATTTCATGCTCTCCCTTTAAACAGATTAATCGCTCAGGAAATTTGCTTTAAATAGCTCAAGTGAACAAGGCTCTATAAATATTTACTACTGAAACACAGCAGCCTCTGGGCTCTCTGTGGGTCTTTGTTTCAAAGAACAGGAGCCAAGTTGGCAGTTGCAGACTCCCAAGGTGACTCTGGCTAGTGTCTGGCTGGGGGACCAGAAGGGTTTGCCTTTAAAAGGCAGGTTTGAGCAAAACCTAAGAGCATGATGTGTCTTTTCATTCCTTTAGCTTTCCAAGGTGATTCCCACTTAGTGCTGAGGTGAGGGTGATTGCAGGTCTTGGGCGATGCCAGAGCCAATACTGCGTTTTAGGTTATTGGTTCAAATCAAGTGTCCTCCTCTATGGATCCAACCCCCAACTAACAGCTCCACTGCACCTACACAAAGATCACAAAGGTACAGGCACAACAGAGGGCTGAAGGGACTTGTCCCATATTAAAGCAGCCATCAGCAGCTTTTCCTCAACCTTCCTCAAAGGCTGAGCTGCAGCAGGCTGGCAGCAGCATCTCCAGTTTGCATCACACAGTGTTTAAGCAGAACATCACAAATCTGGGTCAAAAGACATTCAAGGTGATGCTCAAAAATCTCTTTCCAAAGGAAAAAACATTAGAAGGTAAGTTAGTGCACCCAAGTGAGACATCGACACAATTTAGAGACAAGCTTGCTTGCCTTCCTTAACACTTAAAGTCATTTCCAGTTTGCATGAATCAGAATGACCAAATATGCATTTGCCACCTCATTTCTTACACAAATGTTTTCTGCCTGTGGGAGCTCAGAATCCACCACCTCTCTCTGTTGGTCCACCCACAACAAAGCCCAGTGCACCTCATCTGAACTTCATGAAAAACACAACCAGCTCCCCCAGCTTACAGATTGCATAATGCCAACTCAGCTTTTTTCCTCTATTTTTTAAAAATTAGATTGGGTTTCATTTATTTGTAATTCAAAAGAAGTCAACCAACCACTTGCTAAGCAATATATAAGGTCAACAGGCAAAACTGGAGGTGTACAATGATGATGAGCCAAGGCCAATCCTTCACTCAATACAGTATATAACTAAGATAAATTGAGTGGACTCTTGCTACCTATCTGACTAATGCTGCTTTTTGGCGGATTGTTCTGTCCTCCGCAGAGGTAATTAAGACAGAGTGGCTCCACTCTGCACCTCTTCAGTGACAATGTAACCAAGCATTGTTAGGAGGCACTGACAAGTGAGATTTGTCTAGGCTGTCCTACCCCTACAGAAATGCTCAACTGGGAAACCTTACTACTGGCTGAGAAGTCACCAGAAACACTGGCTGTGCCACCACAGTGCCTTGCCCAGCAGGCCTGGTGATGGACTTTGGCTTGTGACTATCATTAGTGCAGCTGAGGCAGCCACACCACAACTGTCTAACTTAAAATGCTGTTTCTCCTCCCAAACACCCCCAGCCTCCTCTGTTTGCCTTCAGGTCATCAGCTCTGCTGAGTGCAGAAGGTCTTGGGCTCCTTAAAAGGTCTTAAAGGTTTGTAAGTTTAATGCTCCACTGACCAGTGGCTGCTGGGGAAGAGGGGAGAGCACAGGGCAGGAACAAACCCATAGAAAATATGCATCAAATATTTAACTTGTCGAGATTTTGCAGTGAACTTGAGTAAGCAGCTGTGAAGGATTGGTTGTGCTGCATGGCATTGGAAAGGAGCCCTGGGAGAAAGGGATGGAGATCTCCAAGAGCAAATAACTGAAAAACTTAAAGGCATGCCACGATTATAAACCAGGCCAACGCCCTCAAGAGCATCCAGCCAGCCCTGCCATGAATTTGTAACCTGTGCTGTGACAATTCCTCCTTACTACACAGGGAAGGATCAGAAGCCACCATCATCCACTGTGCAGCTGGTCTTAAATGAATGTTTTCATTACCACAAAGGTGGATAAGCACCAAGAAACACTTTAGAGTGAGCCAACAGGCTACAAATCTTTTGTATTTTGCTTTTGCCAAAGGAAAACATTAAGAATGAATCTCTGGTGAGGCTTCTCAGCAGAAGATTCCAAGAGCTGTGGCTGAGCAGTGATGGGTAAAACTGGTTTCAAACCTTTATGACCAGTTCAGACAACTCTGTAGATGCCAAGAACACCACAGCAACTGGGAATTTTCAGGAGAACACAAATTATGTACAAGAGCTCTGTCCTTTCCTTGGCTCTCCCTCACCAGCCGGGCTCTCTGGGACAGCCCTGGGAGTGCTCTGGGCAGGGTGTCCCCTCCTCTGAGACCTCTTGCAGGGCTGGCAGAGCCTGGCTGAGTATCCCTCAGGCCCTCCCTTGGCAAACCTTTGGGGAAATGCAGGCATGGCTTTTGTCACGCAAGCTAGCTGTCATCTTACTTGTGTGCGTGCAAGACATGAGCTGCTGAAAGGTCCCTCTCCCTCCAAAGGGCCTGCGCCAGTCTTCCAGCTGGATTAAAGGAGGAAAAACCAAACAAATAATCTGTGCAAAGCCCAGTGCAGTGCCTGTGCCACAGACTTTGGCACTGGAGCCTTTCTGCACCATGTTAAGTCCAGCCCAAAGCCACTAGTCCTGAAATTAATTTATCCCAAACTCCAGCAATATCTGAGCAGTGTCCAAAGCCAACTGCTTATTCTAGCAAGCCCCTGGGTGCCACAGATGTTACCAGACCTCTCTAAGCCATGTGGCTGGGGTTGAGAATGGAAAGCCTTGCCCTGTGTGTGCAGGCACTACGTGAGGCTGTTCAGGTCCTTTGGAATGATGGAGTGACTGCAACACGGAGGGAGAGCAGCCAGCAGACTGATGTCCCATCCCTGCTGGCCATGGAGCAAAGGCAGAAGCAGCAACAGCCAGCCAAGTCCCATCTTCACCGACAAGTCAAAGAGAACAAACAAGGGAAGAGAAGTGCTGGGAGGTCACAAAACTGAGGCCAAAACGGCCTAGTAGCTCCAGATCTATGTTGGGCCATGACAGCAGAGCAGCTCCAGAATAAGAGCATCATTTCCATTTGGGGCTGACAGTAGGAACTTGGACAGCACTGACAATGTCAGAGCAGCTGATGGCAGCCCTGAACAGAGACCCTCCCCGTGAGGCTATTTTGGGGTGAAATAACCCCCACTCACAGGGAGTTACCCACAAGCAGCGTCCCCAGCAGCCTCTCCAGTGCCCAGCTCTGGGGGTGTACTGGGAGCTATATGCAAGGTCAGGCCCAGAGGGACAGAGCTGCTCCAGAACAGCTTCACAGCCCGTTCCCGCACACAGCCAGTGCCATACAAATTCACTGGCTTCTCCCCAGGCTCTTGTCTCAAATCAAAGCAGGCATTGGCCTCCTGGGACTTGTTTTCTGGCAGAGTCATATTCCACCAGACAACAACAGCTACTACACTCCCATGACCACGTTCACAGGCTCCCTCTCACCACACCCCACATCCTGCCCCTTTTTGTTTAACAGATGCTTATGGTGGGGATGGTCATGAAATGTCAACCTGCAGCAACCAAGTCCCAGCAGCCAAGTTGCTCCAAGAGCAAAATATAAAGCCAGGATGCATTGTGAGTGTCGTTCAAAACGTCGTATTTTGGGGGTTTTGGTTTTTTTTTCCGCAAGCCTTCAGCAGCCTATGTGTAAAAGGGCAGAATTCTCCCATCAGAATTATTTGCTTGTGGGCAAGTTGATAAAGACTTGTTTCATTTCTAGTCAAACAAGGCAGACGGGCATGGAAATCACAGCCAGGCAGGAGCTGCTGAGAGCACATTCAGAGCAAACAGGTTTAACCAAATGTACTAGTCCAGCATCAAACCCACTCCCAGGTAGAAGGCAGCTGCTGGGCCAGCACCCAGGGAACACGTGCACCCAGACACAGGTTTGAGATCCTCCGATTCCATGAGCAATTTAAAAACAGGCAGCAGCATCTGTATGTAGAAGACACCACCGGGGCGGTATCTTCCACCCCAGCTCCTACGTAGAGTAGTTATTTCTCTGTCATTTGTAAGTGACACAAAACAGTTCAGAAAAACTGTGGTATGAGCACATCAACACTAGCAGCTGAAAATACTGAATTCGAGCTAGTGAAACAACTGATGAAGTCACCTGACCTTAAAAAGTGTATACAGCAGCACATTAACAGCAGCAATTTAACTAGTCAGCTCAGAACTGTGAGCCACGGAAAAAATCCCTTCCAAACAACACATGAGCTCATCACTTTGAGTCATGCATTCAATTACCTACTCTTTAGATGGAGAAACAAAAAATTATCTTCACCACAACAGGGGTCAACCAAACAAAGGAGGATTCATCCCAGGTCTGTGCCTTTTGGTGTTACAATCACCTTGCGGTACCACTACTTTGTTCTGGGCAGGGGGATAAAAGTACCCCCACAGCACCACTGCAAACCACCTCAGGTCCTGCCTGCAGAGCTGGGCTGAGGGGCAGCAAGCACCTGACTGCTCCTGTGCTCCTGTTCTGCCCTGTAGCTGAGCCTTGGGCTCGGGCCCCAGCGGCTGTGACTGCGAGCGGCAGGAGACCAGCACAGCTCCCGTGGTGCCAGCATGGGATGGCACAGGTGGGAGACGGTGAAGGGCCTCGAGGGGCTACACGAGGAGTGCCTGAGGTCACTTGGCTTGTTCAGCCTGGAGGAGACTGAGGATAGACCTTGTCTCTGTATACAACTTTCTCATGAGGGGAAGTGGAAGGGCAGCACTGATCCCTGCTCTGTGACCAGTGACAGGACCCGAGGGAATGGTCTGAAGTTGTGCCAAGGCAGGGTTAGGCTGGATATTAGGGAAAGGTTGTTCCCCCAGGGCTGGATATTAGGGAAAGGGTGTTCCCCCAGAGGTGTTTGGGCACTGAACAGCTCCCCAGGGCAATGGTCAGGGCCCCAAGCCTGACAGAGCTCAGGGAGTGTTTGGACAATGCTCTCAGGCCCAGGTTGGGGTGTCCCGGGCAGGACTGATGATCCTTGTGCGTCCCTTCCAACTTGGGAGATCCTGTGAGGCTCCCAGCTCAAGCCTTTCTCACCTCCTGCCCACAGCAGCACACACACAATTCACCCAGGCTGCACAGCTCTGTGGGAGGAAACGAGGAGCTTCCCATGACTTAGGTGTGCAGCAGATGAGCAGGGGCTGGTTTGAGCAGGGGAGCTCAGCCCTGCACATGGCTCTGCACATCACGGAGCTCCTGCCAGCCCCAGGGAGCTGCTGCAGCACTTGGCAGCTCCGTGTGATACAGTCAACAAGCTGCCAAGCACCTCGTACTGAGACACATGCAGAAACAGAGAGAGAACAAATGCCTTGCAATTATTTGTGGTTACCCAAATTTGTATATTTTTCCTGAAAAACACATTCCATCTTCCATTCATAGCCACCTCAGTTCAACTGAGAGTGACTTCCATTTGGCCTGGAAGCCTTTCACAAGGAGTCTGCTCACATCAGTTTGTTCCAGCTGAGGGCTCGTAGGTGGGGATCTCAGACAAGTAATTGCTTGTTTGGTTTTGTAACCAGCCAAAAGCAAAACACTTCAGAGACCTCCAAGAGGCCCAGATTTGCAGAAGACTTCACTTGCCCACTGCCCGCTCCACAGGCCAGTACTGCTTCAGTAGCTACTCTATGTGATCCTCACACACAAGAACTCTGTACTGGGCCCAGTTTAGGGTGACAACTGCATCTGACAACACCATTCAAAGCCAGGAGCAAATCTGTTTCTAAAGCTCCAACAATTTCAGTGAACACTCAGGAAGGCCCAGGAACAGTCCAAAGTCAGCCAGAATCAGGGATGTGAAGTGGATTTGTGCTTTAGAAGAAAAACAAGAATGATTTGATGCACAGAAGCGACAACAAACAAAAGAGTTTCTTCATGCTTTGCAGTACAGATCTCCATAAAAACTATACAGCTGCAGGCAGGGACAAAGGCAGCCTGTGCGGGAAATCAGAGGGCATCGTAGCAGTCTGCATTGTCACTGGATGACCATACAAACACCAAGATATGCTTGGAGACAAAAAAACCCCAACAACCAACACTCAAAAAACTCCAAGTCTTTGTCCAGAATATCTTCAATATCCTGGCCTGGCAGAGGGTAACCCTCCACATTTATGTTTCTGGACACTGTGCTCTACAGCATCAGACCTTCATGGCATCACCACTGGGCTGCTGTGTATGGGCAATCTGCTCCCAGTGCACACCAGGCTCACACGTACACGTGTACACCTGGCTCACACGTACACACCTGGCTCACACGTACACGTGTACACCTGGTCAGGGATCCTGCAGAGGCTTCGGATGCACACAACGTGTGGCTCTGATCCGTGGGATCCCCATCCACACCCCAGTTGGCACCTCCAGGCTTGCCGGTAGTGATGCAGTGTCCAGACAGAGTCTGTACATCCAAACACCCAGAGAAAGCTGCAGCCCTTCAGCTGGGTGTAGGCAGGAGAAGCACCACATGCCTGCCCAGCACAGGCACTCCCAGAG
>NW_008671647.1:4226-6856 GCF_000695815.1 Acanthisitta chloris | reverse complement strand
TTTCAGTGGCTCTTGCATCTGGTCTCGCTGCACTGACCATGAGCTCCATGCTGGACACACCAGGATGGCTGATAACATTAGTTTCACGTTTCCATGAGCTGTTTCCAGTGACAACAAATCTCCAGGGACCTACAGCCCATCGCTGGTGTGCTCAATGCTTGCCCTGAAAGGATGGGCTGGCCCTGCTAGCAGAGCAAGAACCCCTCTGTGCACCTGCACAGAGCACCAACCTGAACTCACGCTTTCAAAGCCCAATTTGGAGCCTCCCAGGTTCCCTCCTCATGCCACAGCACAGACCCGCACAGCCTCCTGCATACATTTTACCATCATGTTCCTCAGGTAGTTTGATGATGTAAGAGAAATAAACCTTGTCCCAAGAGCTGCTAAGATTAAGCAAACAGCAGGCAAAACAGTGGTTTTATTGTTGGGTTTTCCTTGTTTGGTTGCTTTTTTTTTTTCCAGCTAGTTAGGTCTTCAGTCCACTCAGCCTCCAGGACCATGGGCAAAAGGGGCTACAGCCTGGTAGTGAAGGAAACAAGATGGGGTAATCTCTGTGTACAGGACTGGGGGGAAAGCAGGAGCAATCACCTGCTCAGAGAGGGAAGTGGCACAATAAAACCCCCAAATGGGGCAGGGAACTCAGAAGCTGGGCTGGAAGCAACTTACAATGGCATTCCTAAAAAAGAAATTTCTAAAGAAATCTGTGGTTTTTTTAAAAGGAGATTTCCCCAGAGGTGCACAGAAGCTTCCATTAAACTGCCAGTTAAGTACAGCCTTTCAGTGGCCCTTTCTGCCTGTCTCCTCCTTAACCACTGATGGCTTAAACAGCAAATACTGAGATTGAATTGCATGAGGATTTTGTCCCCATTCAATGCCTGATAGTGCACGGCACATACAGGACTTTGAGCACTTCAGGAGTTATATTTATAGGTGAACAGGTGTCAAAGTTTTAAATCAATCCAATATTGTCTAGAATGAGGTGATGCAAATGAGAAAATGAGGAGTGTGAAAAGAGGAAGAAAATCTAAAAAGCTGTGGCTATGTGAAAATGCTTTCAGCAAATAGCTCTATAGGAACAAACTACTTCTGAGGAACAAACAATCTCCGAGCTGATGTTGTAACCTTACTATTACCACAACTTCTGCAGAAGCAAACAGACCTCTTGGACGGAGGACTGTAGCCCTCAGCCACCACCCTGTGTGCCTCAGGGGAATTTTCTCCCAGGTGAGTCCCAGCAAAGCCTTTAGGAAAACAGCCATTGGAGCTTCCTTCCCCCTCCTGCGCCTGCAATCACACAGGAACCAGCATGACATAATGGTTCTGTGGTGCCTTGAGCCGAGCGGGGGCTGCCAGGGGACAGCCAGCGCCAAAGGGGAAGAAAACGAGATTTTAAACAGCAAGGTTATAAAACCTCAGCTCCAAAACCTCAGCTCAGAGCACAGCTACTCTCAAGTGCAACAGAAAGATGCTCTGTTGTTCCAGGAGAGGGAGGCTGCGGAGGAAAACATGCCAGGGAACAGCTGGAAACAAAAGCTGGAGGAGGAGGAGGAGACATTTTCCACGGCTTTCCGGTGAGGCTGAAACAACCTAACAAAACCCCCATGCCAGGAGATCCCTCGTACGATCTGGAGAGAACACAACCTGCTTGCTTTGTACAAATGAAACCACAGAGAAACTTTTGATCCCAGTTATTAGAGGAACGTTCCACCCATTTCAGCTTTATCCTGCTCGGCTCACACCACTTCTGTGCACTCAGGGCTCAGGAACACGTTAATAGCCGTAAAAGCAAAGCTTTTATACAGGGATTAGAGGTGGGGGGAACTGCCCAGTGCAATCCAGAACTCTGCAGAGTAAGTCCCCAGTTTTATAAAATCCCAACCCTCCTCAAAGGTTCTGCACACACAACAAGCTGTACAGCTGTGCATCCCCAATCCCAACCGGAGAGAGAGCTGAAGACACAAAAACCTGCCAGGCAGGCGGTTCAGGGGTTGGGTTTTGGTCTGATGGGAATTCTTTTGTTTGTTGGCTTTGTTTTGGGGATTATTTTAAGTTTAAGCCACCACTGGTTAGTGCCACATCATGCAGAGCTGGAGGTGCAGCACTGTACCTTTGGAACTACTTTTTGCACAAAGATTACGCAGTAAACAATGGAGAAATAAGAGATGCTGGAGCTATTTCTGAGTTTGCCTGCTCTGATGAGATCAGCTTTGCATCCCTGATGACAGGGAAGCAAACATCCCTGAAGGACACTGATGCAAGTGCTGGCAGACACCAGGAATTGCTGCAACAACCTCTCCTCTCTGTGAGCCATCAAAAGAGGTTTCCAGCAGCACGACCAGCACAGTCCAGCTGAAACATTCCCTGCACATCCATTCTGTGGCCACTCCAAGGACGAGCTGGCAGGGCTGTCTGGGAACACTGCCTCAATCCTCCTCGCATCAGAGCGCTCAAACTCAAACACTATTCCAAACATTACTCCAAAGAACACAGTCATGCCAGAAAACAAACCACGGTTTCCACTGGAATGCAGCAGCTGAAGCAGCAGGGCCTGCCTGGCTGGGCCTGTCTACCACTGACAGGGACAAGGCTGCTCTGGCAGACAGGACACACCTGGTGGGACAGGGTCAGGT
>NW_008671647.1:0-4173 GCF_000695815.1 Acanthisitta chloris | reverse complement strand
GCTCTGACACAGTCCAGCAACGCCAGGGTCAGCGCTGAACTGCCATTGGAAGTCTGGGCTCAACACCTGTAGCTCTCGTGTCTATACCCAGAAGGTGCCACCACGTCAGTGCTGGCCCTGCCTGAGGTTTTCCTGCACATGGGTGCACCCAGCAACTGCTTCTTTGTATGCTCAGGAAGGTGCTGTCAGGTATCAAGAGAAGTCCTGTCCTTACAGAAGCCCAAGTTCAGAGCAGAGCTGCTGGCCACATGCTTTGGTAAGGCTGGGAAAATCCAACCAGCACAGCAGGACCTCTGGCCAAACACAGCAGCAAACAGAGGCTGTGGATGAGAAGCAAGAGACCTTATCCCTGCTCGGGCTTGGAAACTCAACAGGCAAGGAGCAGAAGCACTGGGAAGCCTCCCCTCACATGCCCTCCCTCCATGGCACAAGGAGGATGAGATAAGGCATCCCCTACCCCTCCATCCCTGCACACACTGCTGTGGGACGGGTGATCTCCTGGTTGGCACAGAACTGACTTGGAGACTGTGATAAAGCAAAGATTTTACAGGTGGAGTTTCTGGATGCACACTGGTGTCTGAGAGGTCACAGGACATACTGAGAGAGGAACTGCTGTAAAGGAAGACTTGAAAAGAACAGCTTAGGGACCCCCAGATTTAGAGAGCTGCACAAAAACAGCCAGAGGGAAAAGACACCCCGAGATGCGGGTCACTCAAATAAACTACCTGGCAATTACCACAAGTCCCCAGGCACACAGCAGTGGCTGGGAGGGGACCGACCACCTCCGAGGCCTGGGCAATGTCTTCAGCTCAGCTGCCTCTCCCGTTCCTCCTGGCCAGGGAAAGGGCATGAAGCTGCCCCAGCCCTTGCTCCTGGCATGGACCCTGAGCCATGGCGGGCTCACTGGCCCTGCCCAAGAGCTCAATTCCTGCACTTTGGCTACAGTTTTTATCAGAACCCTAAAACCTGTCTGCGGCTCTTGCACTGAGCACTTCAGCTGCCTTTTCCCTAACTTTTCCCTGGGTCTTTGGATAGCAGAGGGGTGCCAGAGTACTTAAGGATGGTGCCTGAATAAAGGCACTAAGCCCCGGCCCAGGCACAGCATGGAAAGAAGGTGATGGGGCTCACTGCAATAGGCTGGGCTCAGCACCAACCCTGTGCAGGGCAGGGCTCTCATTTCAGCTTTCACATGCTCCCTGCAAGGAGATCAGAGTGAGGACATTGGCTGCATCCTCATCACTTTCTTAATAGAAGCTGAGGATGGGGAAAAATAAAAATAAATACCCACCCCCCTTTCAGTCAAAGCCATCTGCTCCCGAACACGCTCTACGCTCTCCCCAGCACACACTTCTCCTTTCCTGTGGGAACAGCAGCAGGTGAGGGGGAAGGCAAAAAAAGTCCTTCATCACGCGAGGAGAGAGCACAGCACCCTCCTGTCTGTGCGGGGAGCTCAGCCCTGGCCCTGGGCCTCAGAGGCAGCGATGGCACTTGTGCCTGCTGAGCAGGGAGTCCTGCCCTGACTCACCTGGAGCTGAGGGCTGCCCCTCCAGCAAGCCAACAAACCAGCTGGGCAAGATCATTTCAGCACACTATAACCAGATACTCGAGAGCGGATGTATGACACAGAGGTGACAAAGCCACGGGTCCCTCAGGTGAGGAGCCTTGTCCCCCTCATGCAGGGCAGACACACTACCCCTACTTTCATGTGCAGGTCTGCCACCTCTCATTGTCCAAACCACCCTGTGACCACAGACACTTTTGTCCTGCTTCAGGACTTGGGGAAGGATGAGGACAGACCCCAAACAAGCCATTTGTAACCAAAGTGAAAAGTGATGTGTGCAGTGCACTTGTATCCGCGAGTAAGGCACGTGGTTTCACTCCGTGTCTGAGTCTGGTGTAACACCACGGCTCACAGCACAGGGCCAGAGCAGCCCTTCCCTGCACCTGGGGAGAAGGAGCCAGTGCTGAGAGCAGAGGGCATTCCAGGGCAAGGCAGGATTTTTGGTTCCCAGGGGAGGTTCTCCAGCTGTCCAGAGCAGTGGTGAAGCTCCAAGTATGGCATTCTGTCTCCACAACTGCGGCGCTGGGAAATAGTGGGGGGTGAATGCTGGGCAGAGGGACAACACTGGAAGCCCAGAAGAGCATTGATGTTCTCCCCACCAAAACACTAGTAGGAATGCTTAATTCAGGGTCTTTTGTGGATGGCCAAGAAGCAGCAAAAGAAGTCCAACTCAGTTACAATACCCAGCCACAAGACACAAACACCACTCCCTGCTCTTTGCAGGG
This sequence comes from Acanthisitta chloris, assembly GCF_000695815.1. NCBI lineage: Eukaryota > Metazoa > Chordata > Aves > Passeriformes > Acanthisittidae > Acanthisitta > Acanthisitta chloris. Next base: position 1,887 of record NW_008671647.1, on the reverse strand, counting down.
AACGCACTTGGCTGATGCTCCTGCAGACTGATACACGCTGCAGTTCCAGCATGAACCTAATAAGAAATACACAGGTGACAACTGGATGCCAAATTCCTCCTCAAAATGCCATTTTTCTGTCACTCGATGCTGCACATCCAGTGCCCTCACAGCTCAGTGCAGCGATGATCTTCGCTCGCGGGGGTAACACCCACCCGCGCTCCTCAGAGCAGGTTTATTGTGACAGCACTTCAGGGAACGGACACTGCTGAGGCACCACAGGGTCTGTGGGGGCTGATTTCATCAGATGTGCCTGATTTAGAACGAGGAGCCAGGCTCTAAGGCTGTGCTCAGAAGCGACACCTCTGCTTGGAGATCCTGAATGAGGGTGGACAGAAGCACCTGCAATGCTTTAAGACAGACACAGCACACACTGCAGCCAAGGCTCCTGGATACCAGACACAAGCAGGCAGAGGCTGCTTGCAGCTTGCCGAAGCTGATAGAAAATGGGCTCTTCATCTCTCAGTTGTGTGTGTTTTGGATCTGGGTTTTGGATCAGCACAAAAAAAACAAACCCAAACAAAACAGAGGAGAGAGGAATCCCTCAACCTCTCTTCTAGAGGCTGCGCAAGAGCAACAAAAATACAAAGCTTCATTTACAGAGCTTCACTTTCAAGGGTGTGCCTTCCCAGGGCTAGAAGGACAATCTAATTCACGCTGCATCCCAATAAACCGGTGTGGAAACAGTTGTAACCAGCCAACAGAGTAAAGGCAGCAGAGCCCTGGGAGACAGAGAGAGCACAAGGGCTGTCCATGCCGAGGTCAGGAACAAGATAGTCCAAAACAGAGCAGCCCAGAGCACACCCCATCTCCACCAGCTGTGCTCTCTAGACAGAGCAAACCAGCTGTAGATGATACAACACTTATTTTAAACAGGGATGTGGGATCTGGGAGGGGATGAGGAAGAGAAGGACATGCTACTGTAGTAGATTTACAAACAGAGCCTCTACACAACATTCCAGCGTTGCAGTTTTGGGATGGCATTAGGCACGTGTCAGAGGAGATCAGGCACAAGCTGTTCCCCAAACCCACGAGCCTTGGCTCAGGGACTGGTCTCTGCGAGGGCAGGGGAGCAGCATGCCCTGTCAGCACGTACCGCCCAGCAGAGACTCTGCGTTTTGATTGCCAAGGCTGTCAGCAGCATCAGCAGGATCAAATCCACTTGGATACCAAAGCTGCTCCAGCTGATTATCCAAAAGGTGTGTCACTTCCAAAGGCAACATTATCAGAGCACATATTATCAAGAAACAACAGTATGTGACCTAATTCTCTAACGAGGAATGGGCTCTATTGCCCACAGAGGATGAGAGGAAGTTCTGAAAAGATCAGTACACAGAGGTTTCTTTTTGCAGCAAAAAGATGCTGCTGGTGTTTAGTTGTTATAAAACAGCAGGTTCAGAGACAAAGCTTTGGGAGCCATACCCGAAATCCCTGTTCTCTGGGGGAGGTGTACACGCCCCAGACACACCACACGCTGACTTTACTCACTCCTCCTGCCCTGCCTGCTTCAGACCCGTTTGGACCAGGAGACAATTCCGGCCGTAACACCTCGCATAAAACACCCACCCCAGGGAGCAGCTCCACAGCTCCCAGGTGAGGCAGGTTCTCCAGAGACACAAACTCTCCTCCAAAAGCCTAAAAGCGCCCAGCACCTCCTCGAAGGCAAACCTCCCCGGCCCGGCACCCGAGGAGATCACCCACGGCACAGCCTTCTACTGCCAGAATCGCTGCTCTCGTTTCGGAGGCAGCTCAGCCCCCGAGTCACCCCCTCCCTGGAAATCTCCGCGGAGCAGGTGCAGGTTTGCCCCAGCCCCCGCGAGCGGGCGGCGGCTCGGCTCAGAGGGAGCG
>NW_008671646.1:0-215 GCF_000695815.1 Acanthisitta chloris | reverse complement strand
CCGACCCGATACCGACCGGTCCCGACCTACCACCGACAGGTCCCGACCCAGCACCAACCAGTCCCGACCCAGTACAGTCCTGTCCCGACCCGATACCGACCGGTCCCGACCCGACAGCGACCGATTCCCACCCGTCCCGACCCACCATCGACCTAACACCGACCCGTCCTGTCCTGTCCCAACCCGACACCGACCGGTCCCGACCCGGCTCGCCC
>NW_008671645.1:0-316 GCF_000695815.1 Acanthisitta chloris | reverse complement strand
CTCCCGCGGGGTATCCGCAGCCAGCCGAAGTCCCAGGTGCCCAGCGCCGGCGTTGGCCAGCAGGTGTGTTGCTGGCAGGGTCTCCGGGGAGGTATTTACTCCATCCCTTGCACCGTCACCCGTGCTCTGCCCCCCTAACTGGTTTATCTGGGGGGTGGTACCCCCCGCCCTGCCCTGCGGTGGGGTACATCTCCCTTGCTACCATCCATTCATCACATCCTTGCTGCCAAGGTGAACCCGAGTGCGCATCTGAACAAAGACCGGAGGGGCTGGCTCGGGGCGGGGGGACGGCTCGGAGTGTGCCCCCTCCCTGCTG
>NW_008671644.1:354-560 GCF_000695815.1 Acanthisitta chloris | reverse complement strand
TGACCCTGGGGAACACCACTAGTGACCCGTGAGGCGTTTCACTCGCCGTGTACCCATCCCTGGCCACAACCTCTCGCCTCGCACAGCCTTAAAGCCTCGGAGGCATTTCAAGACGCCAGGGGCTCGGCCCGACGCTGCATTCCCATTCCGCGCCGCAAGACCCCGCGCGGGAACTCAACCCTCAGCCCTCACTTGCACCACCCGCG
>NW_008671644.1:0-245 GCF_000695815.1 Acanthisitta chloris | reverse complement strand
CCGCCCCAGCCCCCCCGTCCCCCTCCCGCACTCACCATCCTCTGCCGAACCTCAGCCTGCACCCGCACGAGTAAAACTAACGAGGTTCTTCAACCCCAAAACAACACGAGCTCTTCTGAGGAAGCAAACAGGCTTCTCCTTGCGTGCTTTCTTTTGTTTTCCCTCCTTTTCCTCGTCCCCCCGAGGCAGACAAACGCGGCTCCGCGGGGGTCTCGGCTCCTTATGTACCCGGCGGGCAGAGGCCA
>NW_008671643.1:0-808 GCF_000695815.1 Acanthisitta chloris | reverse complement strand
TCCCCAGGCCACGTCCAGATGTCCCCATGGTGTCCCTAGATGTCCTCAAGGTACCCCCAGGCCATGCCCAGATGTCCCCAGGCCACATCCAGATATCCCCAAGGTGTCCCCAGGCCATGTCCAGATGTCCCCAAGGTGTCCCCAGATGTCCCCAAGGTGCCCCCAGGGTGTGTCCAGATGTCCCCAAGGTGTCCCCAGATGTCCCCAAGGTGCCCCCAGGGTGTGTCCAGATGTCCCCAAGGTGTCCCCAGATGTCCCCAAGGTGCCCCCAGGGTGTGTCCAGATGTCCCCAAGGTGTCCCCAGATGTCCCCAAGGTGCCCCCAGGGTGTGTCCAGATGTCCCCAAGGTGTCCCCAGATGTCCCCAAGGTGCCCCCAGGGTGTGTCCAGATGTCCCCAAGGTGTCCCCAGATGTCCCCAAGGTGCCCCCAGGGTGTGTCCAGATGTCCCCAAGGTGTCCCCAGATGTCCCCAAGGTGCCCCCAGGGTGTGTCCAGATGTCCCCAAGGTGTCCCCAGATGTCCCCAAGGTGCCCCCAGGGTGTGTCCAGATGTCCCCAAGGTGTCCCCAGATGTCCCCAAGGTGCCCCCAGGGTGTGTCCAGATGTCCCCAAGGTGTCCCCAGATGTCCCCAAGGTGTCCCCGTCCCCAGGCTGGGCCGCAGTGACGGTGACGGCGCGTGGTGTCCTGCCGGTCCCGTGTTCCCCGAGGACGAGGAGTTCCTGGAGGTTGACCTGGGCCGTGTCCACGTGGTCACTCTGGTTGGCACTCAGGGTCGCCACGCCGACGGGCACGGCCGAGAGTTCGCCAA
>NW_008671642.1:4938-5198 GCF_000695815.1 Acanthisitta chloris | reverse complement strand
TCTACTCAATCCCCTCATCCAAATCATCAACAAAGATATGAAAGAGCACTGGGCCCAGCACTGACCCCTGAGGAACACCACTAGTGACCACTGCCAACCGGATGCAGCATCTGAGATTCACATGGACTACTGACATAGATAATAATTTATGGGAGATATCAAAAGTTATTTGTATTACTGCAACGTCCAAGAAGCCTAGGTATGAATCAGAATCATCATTCTAGATGCTAAAAGGAAACATACTCTTTCCTCGGGAGCCC
>NW_008671642.1:0-4333 GCF_000695815.1 Acanthisitta chloris | reverse complement strand
GTTGTATTTGTTGCTGTTTTGTTTGTGTTTCGTATTAAATTGTACTTCTGACTCAGAGTCTCTCGCCAGTTTGCTTTCAAACCAGCACAAGCCCACATTGTAGGGTTAAAGTAAGACAAAACACAGACAGGTGGGAGAATACAAAAAATGGTATTAGTCAGGATTGGTTTCAGCACATCAGCCACCTAAATCAGCATCCTGCTTTCTGCTGGTATTGCAGGGCTACAAGGAAACTGAAAGACAGATCTCTACAGGGAGCTACCCCTAAGTGAGAGGAACAATACCTAACAGAACTTGAGAAAGCACATTTGAAAGTGTTAAGAAATGGGCAATGAAAACCAGCACCTGGGGATCAGCTGATGAGCTGATAAAAGGCAGACATCTACCTCTTAATAAGGCAAGAAATAACTAAGCATGCAGAGACTGTCAAGCCTTGAAAATGAAGGTGAGCAGTTCATGTTTAATATGTTGAAAAAGATAAAAGTGAAAGGAGGTACAAAGAGGTGACAACTAGAATGATGGGCCAAAAATATGTCCTTAATATGTCATGTCACCTAATTATTATTTGTGTCTTGACCAATTTATGGTCTGAAAATGAAGCTCCTCTACAGAATTCCATCTGCTTGGTAGATTTTAATTTTAAACTAGAACTTGTTTTCCAGATTAGAAAAAAATGTATGACAAGCTAGTCACCTTTGAGGTAAGAGCAGAAATTTTAGCTCAAAGAAGAAAGTTTTGAAGAAACTTAAGTTGCTGCTGTGATTTCAAGAGTCAAAGCCCTAGAAAGGTGAATAGGGCAAGTTCATACCTCTCAAGAGCTATGGTTTCAGGCTGCCTGCAGAATCCGGAAGACAACAGCACATCAGTTAACACTGTATCCATCCTTTGCTGCCTGTTTACACAACCATTCATTCTGAACGGTTTTATTTATGTGTGTAAAAGGTTACTCAGGGCATCTAATGACTTGCAAGGTTCTACATGAAGACTAGGACAACATCCTACTACCTGGTTTTCTGAGGCCAGGAAAATCAGAATCAGTTTTAACTGGATTGATGCCCTTCTTTTCCCCAGGAAAGTTCCTGAACCATACAGGACACAATTAGCTGCTCTTGCTGTCTTCAACATGCATTCTAAATTTATCCACCCCATTCCATCACCAGCCTTACACATATCCTTACACATTCAACCTTTTCTCTGAGGGCTTCCTACCTGAGTCGTTACCTCATCTTCCTCTTGGAGAATATCCTTGTAGGAGCGCTTCTTCTCCCGCTGTAGCCTGGTAGTTGCCAGCCCGTCATCAGCACTTCGGTGACTCTCTAGGAACTCTATGATTGATGTGCAGTGGGAAAAGAGGAGGAAATGAAATACCTCATTAAAGACTGATAGACATGTGGACCATGCACAAAATAAAGTGACAGTGGACATTGGCACAGAGTGATGCACAAAACCCGACAAGCACAGAGGCCTAAAAGATCAGTCTGTACTATCTGACCACAGGGATGGGGTTCAGTGCTCTAACACTTTAACACAATCATTCCAGATTAATTTCTAACCCTTGTAGATTCCTTCCTAAAGACAAGTGGGCCTAGAGATGCTATTATCCCTGATCTCCAGTTCATTCACCTGGCAGGGAGAAGAAAGGCTGCAGTGGCACAGTTTCCAACTGAGGTGTCTGCATCAGGAAATACCACCCAATTTTCTCAAGTTCTAACCCCAGTACTTTACACCTGGAAGTCAAGGGCTTGAGATCCTCCAGTAACTTGACCAGGTTAAATTTAAGGGCTCCACAACATACTAGCTAGCTTCCTTTCCCACTCTGGCTGCATGGCCTGGCAAGGGATGCAGAAGGCACCCTGGGTTTGTTTGACTAATCCCTCTGAGATTCCGAAGCAGTCATACCTTCTCTCTTCTTGGCGCCATCATAAGCCATGGTGGTCCTGCAGGAGCCTGTGAAAGAGTTGCCACGTCTGGGCTCCTTCCCCCGTTCCCATCTACAGGAAAAGGTCTGAGAAACAGAGAATGAAAATAACCCTCCCATAAAGAAAAAACACTGTGGAAAATGGGGAACTTCCTCTGAACCAAGTGAAGATTCTCTGGAAGACAGTGGGAAAGGAAGGGAGTCTACCTTCTGGTGGGTTTGTGCTCACTCTTCTTTTTAATTAAGTCGGGTGTTGTATTGTTTTAAAGACAGAAAAGATCACCTCTTCTTTATACAATATCTAAACCATTGAACTGATTTATTTACAATCACACACAGCCAAACTGTGTCATAGCCTTTTTTTTCAGGAGCCACTGAACCAGAGTGGGATGTTTAAAGAGAGATTTCAAACCCTTGAATCTTAGATGAAGTGAAGGAAAAGAAGGGACCAGGCCAAAATAATTAAACTACTAAAGAATGACTTCAAATCTTTTTAACTGAAGGATCACACACTTTGTAGTGAGGGTGTGCATCCTTCTGGTGTGTTTCCCAATGCCACCACTGCAGCCATTCTGAATGCCAGACTGGGAGAGGGGATGGAAGGGAGCACTCCTTCCCGCTGGGCCTTCTGCAGCACCCCAATCTCTGCCACACCCCAGGGTTCAGGCCTCCTCTAACAGAGTCACTCTGTTCCACAGTTACTGGCATACAGCAGGACAGTGCTGTTATGGAACAGCCACACTCTGGTTCTCTCAGAGCAAACAGCTTTTGGGACCAGCTTAGCAGGAAAAGATAGACCGTCTGCTCCTAAGTGGTTAAAACAATCACATCTGATTTTGTGTGTTTGTGTGAATGTGCACATGTGTAAACATTGAACCACAGAGACCATGCAGCTTGTTCATTCCAGCTGTCATGGCAATCTTGCCACACTGAAGCTACATTAGAATACCTTGGGAGCAGGGAACTTCTGCTTGTACAGGGATCCCTGCACACACCTCAGTTTTGTAGAGTATTGGCTGATGCTGATTACGTCCAACATACTCCTCCTGTCAGGGGTTACTGAAGTGAGACAACAACGTCACAACTAAGTCAAGCTTGTGGGCACACAGGAAATGTTTCTATTCATAGGCACACACATTATCATAGAATCATCAAGGTTGGAGGAGACCTCTAAAATCATTGAATCCAACCATTAACCTGTCACTGCTGGAACCCCTAAACCATATCTTCCAGTGCCAGATCCAGACACCTCTTAAAACACTTTCAGGGGTGATGACTCAACCACCTCCCTGGGCAATCTATTACAGTGCCTGGCCACCCTAACAGGGAAAACATTTTCCCTAACATCTAATCTGACTCTCCCCTGTCTCAGCTCATGGCCATTCCTGCCTTTTTTCCTTCCTTTTATTTTTTCCTTCTAAAACAACAGGTCCTAAATAACAGCTCCTGTACATTTTTCAGTGCAGTTTACATCTCCTAATATAGCTTGAATTGACTTCCACCTAAGCCGTACACTCATCTCAGCAAACAGAAGAAAAATCATGTTTAAATCTACAGAGTTACATTGCAGATGTAGTGACATCCACCACACAATGGCAAGTCAATATTCTGACCCCTAAACAAGGCTGGCAGGAAGCACAATTCTGCCTACATACAACAGCACTGCATATGTACATGCACTGCAGCACTGCAGTTTGCAGTATAAAAGAGCATCTTGCTGTTTGTGGAGGTCAGGATTTTGAACCAGATGTTGTCAACATTTTGTGGTGTTTATCTGTCATAAAGACTTCAGTGGAAAGACACATAGAAGCATAAAATTTTAGGGGTTGGAATGGACCTTACAGATCATCTAGTCCCAACCCCCTGCCTTGGGCAGGGACACCTCCCCACTAGACCAGGTTGCTCAAGGCTTCATCCAACCTGGCTTTGAACACTGCCAGAGCGGGGGCTTCTATTACCTCCCTGGGCAACCTGTGCCAGTATCTCACCACCCTCACAGGAAAAGAATGGGCCTAATACAAATATTGCTCAGCAAAATAAAGCTGGTGAGAGTCACTTGTGAGCAGATGACCTGGAGAAACTAAGATTCCTTTGTAGCCACACAGACACCTTTCAATTTCTTTATAAAAGTTTACCTGCTTGCCAGGTATAAAGGTTAGCAGACAATATCCAAAGGGGCTGACAACCTAGACCTTTAATCCAGGAAACAGAAAACATAGCCTAGATCCTAACTAGGTTTCCCTGCTTCAAATCCACCTGTTTCAGCAACAATCGCACAGGCTCTGCAGGGAAGCTCTCTCTTCTCGTCTCTCCCGTCCCTTAACGCACACCCCTGGGGGACCAAGGCCCAGTCTTGCTCTTCTGCAGCCCTCTTCTGCACGGGGAACCCTACTGCCCAGGTTGCCTCTCTCTCCC
>NW_008671641.1:0-1822 GCF_000695815.1 Acanthisitta chloris | reverse complement strand
GGGGGCACGAGGATCCTTACCTGGGTGCTGCCAAGGGGCAGCTGCAGGATGCCTAGAGCCAGCCAAGCTGGCAGTGGGATGAGGAGCATCACGCTGGGGCTGGTTACAGGGACAAGGCGCTGACAGTCCAGTTCTGCTCACAGCCGCTCTCCTGCACTCGCTGGGATTTATCCGATGCGTGTGCCTGTGTGTTTGTTGGTTTTTCCCCTGGCTGAGGCCAAGCTGTAGGAAAGTTTCCCCTTGGCACTGGCGCCAGCCTCTCCCCTTCCCTTCCCTTCCCTCACTTCCCTTCCCTCTCTGCACATCAGAGGCTTTGGGGCCTTTCATGTCCCAGGGCCAGCAGATGCCGGGGCCAGGCGGTGGCTGTCACGGTACTTACAGCGGTACCGGCAGTGCCGGGCTCACCCCATGGCCAGCCCCGGCTCTGGGGCTCCCCGGCACGCAGGGATGCAGGATGAGGCTAATCCCGCGCGTTTGCTAAGCGTGGGAAAATCTCCTGGGAGAAGGGATGCCTTTGGGATCTGTGCTGGGGTTCTGTTCTCCAATGGGTCTGGAGCTGCTGAGAAGGGAATGCTCCCAGGAGCGCTGTGGACACACCAGCTTTGGCACAGCTTTGCTAGTGTGAGCTCAGCCACGGTGGAGCTTAGAGGGGGACCCCAGGGCTCTGCTACAGCCTGGAGTTGGGGTGCAGGTTGGGGTTACAATCACTATTAACATTAGGGTCAGGTTTAGTGTTAGGTCAGCATTAGGGCTAGGGATGAGGTTAGGATTAGGTTTAGGATTAGAGTTGGGGTTAGGGTTAGGATTAGGGTTATATTTGAGGTTAGCATTAGGTTTAATGTTGGGGTTAGCATTAGACTCACCATTAGGGCTAAATTCAGGCTTTTTGCTAGGGTTAGGGTTAAGGTTAGTGTTAGGACCAGTGCCAAGGGTTCAGATCTGTATTAGCAGGAGGGTTTGGTTGAGGGTTGGGGCTGCAATTAGCATTAGTGTCAGGGTTCCGGCTGAGGTTAGGGTTAGTCTCAGGTGAGGGCATTTAGAGCTGGATTTCTGCTGACACCCAGCTCATCCCTGACAGCAGATGGGTAGGATGCTCCCTGTCCCTCCTGCATGTAAGAACCCACAGAAAGGGCATGGCTGCATGTACCTGTCTCCCAGACACCTCTGAGTGGGGATGGCCCACACCTCTGCCCTGTGCAAGTGAAGCACTGGCATGGGTGCTAGGATCCCTGCACTGGGGCAAAGCCTTCAGGGTGCTCCTAAGCCCCCCAGGCAGTGTGGGCTCTGGGACCCCTGCCCAGGCCCGAGTGCCTGCTGAGACATGTCCCCCCCAGCCCAGCATCTCTCCCACCGCTGGCCCCCTGGCCCTCACATCCTCCCACCCTGTAACCACACTGCCCAGCTCGCCGGAGTGGGTATTTGGCTTCATGCCTGCAGCGGTGTGTGTTACCTCCCCAGCATGTTTAATTCATGGGGCAAGCAGGGGCCCCCTTACTGCCCCAGCCCCTCAGCATCCAGTCTCCCCGTGTCCCAAAGTGGGTGCTGCCTGCAACACCTGCTCCTGCTGCCTTCACACCCCGACCCCGGCGTGGCAGAGGGGCTGGGGCAGAGCACAGGGGGCTGACCCTGCTACGGGACATCCCGGCGGGGCTGCAGCCCCGGGCCCCGGGAGTTGTCTGCCACATTCGCTCCAGCGAGCAACTGTTTTGACAGAGCTATTACTCACCCGTCAAGCTTTTGTTCGTGCTGCCCAGCGGTGCCTGTCTGGAGTCCTGAATAGGATCAAATCCTGCAACCAGACACACACACACACACACACACA
>NW_008671640.1:0-6732 GCF_000695815.1 Acanthisitta chloris | reverse complement strand
CTCTCTCTCTCTGGTGTTAGAGCCATTTTAGCCCTGTTACTGCTTTAGGTGCTGCACTGTGAGATAGAAACCCAACTGCTGTTTATTCATCCAAGCTTCCTATTTGTCTCTTCCAGCTTCTGTCTCCTGCTCTTGGTTCCTAACCTCTCCTCCTGCCTTCTGCTTCCCTCCTAACGTGAGCTCAACTCTCAGCTTTCTCTCGAGTTGTTTTACATTTCCTGGGCCTCACCTTCCTCCTGTAGCTCCTCTCTGTAGTGTCCTGGGAAGGAATTTCTGGCTCTGCACACACATAGGGCTCACTGGATGCAAGTAAGTGCCTCTCCTTGGATGGGGATGTGGCTGCAGAGGCACATCTGCACTGCTGGGTCGTGGTGCAAAGCCAGTGTCGTCGTGCCAGGCTGAGCTGGCAGGGAGAAAGGGTTTGGATGGGGCAGCAGATTGCTGCTGCCCTGCTCCCTGTGGCATCCAGGGATGATTAGAGTTGAGTTTGCATCAATAAACTCTCATTTTTCGAGACTTTGGCAGCACCTAGGAACAGTGCAGTCCTTTTCCAAAGGAGTTCTGAATTCTGCTAGCCAAGCTGTCAGCATAATCAGGGCTTCAATCCCCTGTGACTTCAAGCAATGCCTTAAAAACCCTGAAACACCTATAAAAATGGAATTAAATTGGCAGCAAACTTTCTGGTTGTGGCAAACTGACTTGGGTTGGCTCCACCTCCAGCAATCTGCCCCCCCACACATAGCAACTTTCATTCCTACCCATTGTTTCCAGGCTGTTATAAATAAATTACTGTGATTATGTCTTCCTGTGCCCTTCCTGTTTGCTCTCCAGCCACCAGATTTTCCCCTTGGAGTTTCCAGTAAGTTTGTGGCAGGTAGTTCTTTGCCCCAGCACAGCCACACTGTGAGTGAGGGTGAGCCTGGGTGTGCTCTCACTGCCACATTACCTGTGACCAACCCTCAAACTGCCAATTTCTGACTGTGCTGTTTCATTTTCCCTGCAAAGTGCCTTCCCCACTGGCCAACAGGAATAGATTCCAAGAGGCAAATGGCATCCAGTGACCTTTTCTCATGGACAATGTTGTTGCTTCCTCGATGCTGTCAGGAAACAAACCTGATGTCACTGCAGCACTTGGCTCCTCAGTGCTGAGCTCACCCTGCAGTGAACCCTCAGGAGAGTCAGTGAGAACATCACCAGTTGAGCTGTTTGACCTCCAAGCTCTGCTCACTTTGAGTCTCAGGTTTGGGGGCTGCAAGTGCTGAGACCTGAGTGTGGCTCTGTGGGGTAGAGCTGGAAGTGTTTGCAAGTGAAGTCAGGAGTGTTTCCTGCTGCTGTGTCAGTGCTGAGGCTGTTTCCTCCTCTCTGAGAGGAGAGATGGAGCAAAACTGGATCATTTCAGACCCTTGAGCAGCTTCTTTCACTCCTCTCCCTTTCGGGCTGATCGCAGCTCTCCTAGGGGAAGGTGTCCCTGCCCACAGCAGGAGGGTTGGAACTGGGTGAAAAGGTCCTTCCTAACCCAAACCATTCCAGGACTCTCTTTTTCTGCACTGGTTTTGTTATTTTGGTAAGTCTCGTGCTGTAATTGAGACAATTACTGACTGTAATTGACCTGAATGTTTCATCCTATCAAGATAAACTGAGGTTGCAGGAAGAGATTTGGGAACTGGCTCAGTTCTGGTATTGTCGTTGTTCTTTCCCAGCTCTTGTGATGCTGCAGCTGTGGAACTCACTGGGGTAAAGTCTTGGCTCACTGGAAGCCACAGCAATCCCCTGGGCCTGCTGGAGCCTCTTCCCTGCCCACCAGTCCCCACTCCAGCAGAACGAGCAGACAGTGACTCTGCAGATTCTGAGAGCTTGGGAAGCTGTGCACGAACCCAAGCCAAGTCCTCAGCAGCTGATGCGTTTCCCAGCTAACAAACTTTCTCTTCCTCCTGCAGAAATTCCAGTTGCCAATGAAGGAAACCTGTGTGGGGTGTCAGAAGACTGTGTACCCCATGGAAAGGCTCTTTGCCAACCAGCAGGTTTTCCACATCAGCTGCTTCCGCTGCTCCTACTGCAACAGCAGACTCAGGTACAGTCCCTGCTCTGCCTGTGCTTTTCCCTCTCACAGGGGAGGAAAGTGCTGCTCAGGCTTGGCTGAGCTGGAGGCCACCACAACCCACTGAGCTGGGGAGGAGTGGGGGGAGTAGCACAGGGCTAGTCCTGCAGTGGCTTTTGCACTTGATGCAGGTTTTAGGCTCTTAATGTGATTCAATGTCCAGGTTAGTAGAGAATTCCTGCAAAGAGAGATCCATACAAACCCTGAGGGCTCTAGGCTTGTCTTTCTGAAAGTGTTGGAAGACTGAAATTGAGTCTCTCCAGTAAGACAATTCCAAGAGACACTAACAGTTGACTTTGTGTCTTCCGAGCAGCCTCGGGACGTACGCGTCGCTGCGAGGGAACATCTACTGCAAACCTCACTTCAACCAGCTCTTCAAGTCCAAAGGCAATTACGACGAAGGCTTTGGGCACAAGCAGCACAAGGAGCTGTGGGCAGGCAAAACAGAGTGTGAGGAGGCCCTGGAGAAGCCCAACCCTGGTGTAAATGCCACAGCACCTCCGCAGAGCCCGGGGGTGGAGGATGCTCCCATTGCAAAGGTTGGAGTGTTGGCAGCGAGTATGGAAGCCAAAGCTTCAGCTGTGCCAGAGAGAGAAGAGAGACCAGCAGAAACAAAGAAGCTGAGGATTGCCTGGCCACCTCCCTCGGATCAAACCAGCCAAGGAAGTGCCTTAGAGGAGGGCATCAAAGTATTCAAGCCCAAGTGGCCCCCAGAAGAAGAGGTGTCCAAGCCAGAAGCGCAGGAGGATGTGGATCTGGACCTGAAGAAGCTGAGAAGATCCTCCTCGCTGAAGGAGCGAAGTCGTCCCTTCACCGTCGCGGCCTCGTTCCGAACGGTGTCCGTGAGAGGCCACAGAGCAGAGACTTCCCTGTCTCCTCCCAAGGCTGAGAGAGACACGTTGAAGAGGAGTGAGGAGCTGGAGAGAGAGTTGGTCGTGGAGAAAAAGCAGAAGGAAAAGAAGGTTGAGAACAGGAACGTGCAGAACAATGAGGAGAAGAACGTGGAGGAAGAACGGGAAGTGTCCGGTGTGCCAGCGGCAGAGAGTAACGTGGTGGAGAATGGGCAGGTGAGTGTGGAGACAGACGAGGAGGAAAACGCCGCAGAAGAGCCAGAAATCCCAAACGAGGAGCCCCTTGAACCAAATTCTCCCAAACATTCCAGCCTGGCCAACGTCACGACGGCCAAGGAATCGTCTCCCGGCCAGAACCGCAAGTCGCAGGACGTTGGGTTCTGGGAGGGGGAAGATGTGGAGGATCTCTCTGTGGAGGAGCAGATCAAGAGGAATCGTTACTACGAGGATGAGGATGAGGATGAGGATGAAGAGTAAGTTGGCCTTTGCCTAGGAAACTTGCTGAAGGTGCTGGGCCTTTGGGAATGGGTGTTTTTAGCTTTACCAAGCAGCTCTCCTCGAGGAAGTGATGCTCAAGGGAATCCACCTCCAAACTCTCTCCACTAGGAAACTCTGGAAGCCTGCAAAGAGCCTCTTTAGGTGCATGGAAACAAGTGTCTGGCTGTGGGGCAGCCTCAGCAGGCAGAGCCTGTCCCCAGCACGAGGACAGAGCTGCTCTGTGCTCTACTGTCTTACCCCTATTTCACTACCAATCCAAGGAATTCCCCTGATCCCCGTGGTGGTGTGGGACAGACCTTCTGCCACACACCTCCTGTCCCACTACAAATGCTACTGCAGTGCTAAGGGACCAATTGCAAAGGGACTTTGTGGCCTGCTTTCAAAACTGGTCGCTCGATGCACTTTAGCACATGGAGAAGGCACAACTGGGCTTTGGTTTTGGTAAGAAGAACATTTCCGTGCGTCGTGTCCAACGAGTGAAGCACCTGGAGCCAAGTGCAATGTGAATTTTCTGTCTCAGACCTGCCTGTGGTGAGCTGAGGTCCCTGCTCTGCCCCTCTACAACTGGAATGGTGCCTGTTGCTGGACCTTGTGTGTTTGAGTGCTTGCCCAGGTCTCTGTGAGGACACTTGGGAGCAGCCTGCAGGGCATTATTTCTGCATTTCAGACGCATTTGGAGTGGAGTTTTTTTGTTTGCTTTGTTTATTGTCGTTCGTTCCTTTGTCGATTTTTGTTTTGTTTTTTTTTTTGTTTTTTTTTTTACTTGGAGTTCCTCATCATCATTTTAAACTGCAGTTAAGATTTTTAAGGCCTTCTGATGACTCCGAAATCCTACTTGTATCAAGCTGCCATAAATCTCTTCCTCACAGCTGTGAAATGATGCTGCGTTGCAGGAAAACCCTCTGGAATCAGTGACACTTTCCAGTCACTAGTGTTGAAGCTTAGAATGTTTTTAAACTGGAATTGGTTTCTCTTACAAGTAATGAAATCCTGACGGGGGGAGGAGGAGGATGCGTTTTGTATTAGCATTTATTTGTACTGTATTCTCAAGAGATTTAGCTCTTAACTCTACTTGAGGTGTAAAATATTCTGCTTTCTTAACAGTTCTGCTCATGGCAAAACCCTTAATAAAGTTCAGTCATTTACAGGAAAATTGAAGGCTTGGATTTGTCTCATTTCACAGAGAGATGTGTTTGAAATGGACCGTGGGAAGTAGAGAATCATGATGGAATGGGTTGAGTTGGGAGGGACCTTGAAGATCATCTATTTCCAAGCTCTTGCCATGGGCAGGGACACCTTCCCCCAGCCCAGGTGGCTCCAAGCCCCATCCGGCCTGGCCTGGGACACTTCCAGGGATGGAGCAGCCACAGATGCTCTGGGAAATCCATTCCAGTGCCTCAGCATCTTCCCAGGGAGGAATTCCTGCCCAACATCCCATCCATCCCTGCCCTCTGGCAGTGGGAAGCCATTCCCTGTATCCTGTCCCTCCAGATCCTTGTCAATAGTTTCTCTCCAAGTTTCTTGTAGCTCCTTTAGGTACTGCAAGGGACAATTAGCTCACCCCAAAGACTTCTCCAGGCTGAACGATCCCGATTCTCTCAGCCTTTCCAGAGCTGTGCCATTCCCTGTATCCTGTCCCTCCAGATCCTTGTCAATAGTTTCTCTCCAAGTTTCTTGTAGCTCCTTTAGGTACTGCAAGGGACAATTAGCTCACCCCAAAGACTTCTCCAGGCTGAACGATCCCGATTCTCTCAGCCTTTCCAGAGCTGTTCCATCCCTCTAAATCATCTTGGTGCCTCCTCTGTCTCCAACAGAACAGCTCCATGTCCTCCCTGTGCTGGATCCCAGAGCTGGATGCAGTGATCCAGGTGAGGTCTCACCTGAGCAGAGCAGAGGGGCAGAATCCCTCCCTCCCCTGCTGCCCAGGCTGTGGGATGAGCCCAGGACGTGTTGGATATCTGGGGCATGTCCATCCTCTCCCCCACAATCCTTTTTCCCAGAGCTGCTCTCCATCTGGGAAAGGATGGAGGGAAAAGATGGGTGAATTCCGAGCGAACCAGACTGGGATGTTCCTGGTGCCACTAGATGCCACTGTGTGTCCACGTTTTCCTGGCTGACATTCCAAGGTCCTGCTCTCTGAGAGTCTGGGAGAAGGGTTGGAATAGGATGGGCAAAGGGAATAAGGACGTGCAGGGATTTTTCACTCCCATTCCTGCCCCAGGTTAGGGCAACAGAGGCCAATGAGGAGTTATTCTCTGTTCCTTTAAGCTTCTTTGTGTTGCAGTGATTGTCACTGGAGTCTGTGATGGTTTTAGAGGGATAAGAGGCAGAAGAAAGGCAGGAAAAGTCCTGCAGCAGCGTGGGAAAACACTTGTGTGTGTGAGACTGGGAAGGAGAAGGGAAAAGCAGCCTGAAGTTGAGTTGAACACCACGAGGTGCACAACCTACTCCTGATCTTCCTTTCTCTTTAAGGGAAAAGCCTGGATTTGTACAGAGGGAAAACCAACAGTGCTGAAGTGCAAACTCCCACTATGTCCCTAACCAAGTCAATTCAGCACCAGATTCCCTCAGATTTCTAAGCAATTGAGGATCTTTCCGAGTGGAAATTGTGCTGTTGGAAGAGGGAGAGAAAGATATTTGCTGCAGACTTGGATTTATGGGCTTAGCCAAGTGTTTGTTTCTTAGGGAACGAGGCTGAGTTTGACAGTGCTCCCTGGTTACACCACCCTGAAGCAATCCTGGCTGCACTGAGCAGAGATTTGAATCATTCTGGTTAAATCTGAGGTGTTTTGGAGCCTCTGGGGCAGCAGGACCCTCTGGTCCCTCAGAGTGGCTAAAGACCTTCAAGGAGGAACTAACTCAAGTGATGCTTGAGATAAAGCAATCGATTCAAAAACCCGAAAAGGCAAAACACTTCAAAGTTAAAATCTACATTAAAATCTACATTAAAATTCCCTTTGTTTTCCATTGCTTCCTTCCTTCCCATCCCACTCTGCCACTGAGGCACAAGTGAAGAAATGATACTGGTCAATACTGGGGCGTAGCTAAGTGATGAGTGGTGTGGCTGAGTGATAAGAGGCTACAGACTGGCCATGCCTTTATGGGCAGTGCCAATCATTGTGAGTGGCATGGCTAAATGATGAGGGGAGTGGCTAAGGGATAAGGTGTGTGGTTAGAACCAGACACACCTGAATGGGCTATGCCAATCATTGGGAGAGGAGTGGATGAGTGATGAGGGATGTGGTTAGAGCCTTGATGGGGCCATGCCAGTCATTGTGATTGGCA
>NW_008671639.1:3540-10872 GCF_000695815.1 Acanthisitta chloris | reverse complement strand
ACCTCTTCAAACGCGTCTGCCATCTAAGCGCTTCCGATTTTCTTTGCTGCGTGCTGTGGATTTGTCTTTGGGAAAGGCGGCGTTTCTCTGCGGAGGCACCATCACTGAAGGGCTTTCAAGATGCCACATTAATTTCTCACCGAACATGAGATGATGTCATGCCAACCCATTGTCAAAACTGAGATGTTAACCCATAAAGATTTGAGACCTTGCCACATGAACCCGTAAAAATTTCAGACCTTGCTACATTAAGCCGTAGCCAAAACTTGGTACGATGCCAAGCGGTGAGGTGTCACCTTCCTGCCACAGCAGTCCTCTGTCATAGCACCAACCCCCGTGTTTCACCATCTCTTCTGGCCTCTGTGTATATGCAGTTCCTGAAATTGTTAATTTCCTACAAAGCCAACAAAGCCAATATAGCATGTTGTTCTTGAATTTAATTGTTCAAGATTTTCTGCATGATGACAGTTCTTGACAAGAAGGTTTTAGGGAGCGTGAGAGGCAGGGAAGCGACTTGAGGAATGCTTATGTTGTACTTCCTGAAAATCAAACTTATTTTTAAAAATGTTTTTCAATATGGTGTTTTATTTACTTATCTCATTTCCCTCCTCTTTACCAGCAATTTTTGTCATAAAGAAAAAGGTATTGGGAGGGAGGTGATAGGTGTTATCTGACTTTACATTAGACTTTCCTAATGTTCTAGCTTGAAATTGAAGGTGTCTGTATTTTTCTCCCTGGACAATTCTCCTCGGGATGTGGGGTTGTTTGCAATCAGTCTCTCACCATTGCATTACTACTAGTGCGAATCTTCCAGCAGTAGGAGTCCTGAAGCATTAGCATAGGACTGAGTGGCTTTGGAGCTTTCTTAACTGTTGTACTGGGAAGCCATGCTGGATGCTGTAACTGTAAGAGTACTGGCAACTAAATTCACAATAATGTGGTAATAGCCACTGCTGATGATATTATGCCCTTGAGTTGTGAGAGTTTCCCTTAGGGAGTTTGATTCTTTGTCAGCAGAAATTCGTTCCAGACAAAATAAGAGTCTGGAAAGCAGCTTTGCTGTCAAGGTTGGGTGTCCGACACCAAGTCGAAGATGAGCCAGCAGTGTGCCTCTGCAGCAAAGAAGGTAAATAGTGTCCTGGGCTGCACCAGGAGGAGTCTTACCAGCAGGTGTGATCTTGCCCCTTCCCTCTGCACTGGTGAGGCCACCTCTGGAGTGCTGGGTCCAGTTCTGCGCTCCTCAATACAAGAGAGACATGAACATACTGTAGCAAGTCCAGCAAAGGGCCACAAAGATGATTAGGGGACTGGTGCATTTCTCCTGTGAGGAAAGTCTGAGAGAGTTAGGACTGTACATCTTGGAGAAGAGAAGGCTCAGAGAGTATCTTATTGATGTGTTCAAATGTTGTATAAATACCTGAAGGGAGGGTACACAGAGGATGCAGCCAGGCTCCATCCAGTGACAGAACAATTGGTGGTGAGCCCAAACTAAAACATAGGTGGTTCTCTCTCAACATCAGGAGACACTTTTCACTGTGACGGTGACTAAGCAATAGCACAGGTTGCCCAAGGAGGCTCTGGAGTCTCCATTCATTCAAAAGATGTTTGAACATAGTCCTGGTAAACCGACTGTAGGTGGGCCTGCCTGAGCAGTGGGGCTGGACTACATGACCTCCACTGCAGATGTCCTTTCCAGCTTTAACCAATCTGTGGTGCTGTGTTCTGAGAGCTGGATAGGTCCGATAGTGCAGTTTCAGAGTCAGTATTTGGGAATATGTGACAGAAAAAGCAAAGCATTTAAACATACTAACTTCCTTTCATAATTTTGGGTACTGCTGAATAATATCCTCATTGATTCTTTGGTGTTTACTGGTACTGGTGAAGAGGTCTTGTGGGTTCTACAGCCCATGTCCTTAGTGCTTTTTCAGTTTGTAGGGTTTACTTGCCACACAGCATTTGTATGTGTAACACAATATGAATTGTACTGTGCTTGAATATGCCTGTGCTTGCATATTTGCACCACATTATCACAAATCATCTCTAAGGACAATAGTGAGACTAGAAAGTTGTCTATGGCCTTAAACCCATCCTCCTAGTGCCATTATTTTTTCTAAAAGAAGATCATAGAATCATAGAATCAACTTGGTTGGAAGAGACCTCAAAGATCTCTGAGTCCAACCCTACCATGGTTACTAGATCATGGCACTAAGTGCCACATCCAGTCTCGTCTTGAAAACCTTCAGGGATGGTGAATCCACCACCTCCCTGGGCAGCCCATTCCAATGCCTGACTACTCTCTCTTTAAAAAGTCTCTTCCTAATATCCAACCTAAACCTACCCTGGGAGAGCTTGAGTCTGTGCCCTCTTGTCCTACTGCTGGATGCCTGGGACAAGAGACCAACCCACACCTGACTACAACCTCCTTTCAGATTGTTGTAGAGGGTGATAAGGTCTCCTCTGAGCCTTCTCTTCTCCAGGTTAAACAATCCCAGCTCCCTCAGCCTCTCCTCATTGCACTTGTGCTCGAGTCCCTGAAGATATCCCTGTTAAAGACAGTTTTATCTTGGAAAGACATACCTAAGTAGTATGATAGTAGGCCTTGTTTCGACATTTGAAACCAGCAACGAGGAGAAAGACTCGGGACTGATAGTGGATGAGAAACTCACAACGAGCCAGCAGTGTGCACTAGCAGCCCAGAAAACTAGTCAAATACTGGGCTACATCAAAAGGAGTGTAGCCAGCAGGTCAAAAGAGGTGATTCTTCCCCTCTACTCTGCTCTCATGAGACCCCACCTGGTATACTTCATGCAGTTATGGTGTCTTCAACATAAGAAGGACAGGGAACTGTTGGAGCAAGTCCAGATCTGGTAAGAGGACTGGAGCATCTCCCCTGTGAAGACAGGCTGAGGAAGTTGAGGCTGTTCAGCCTGGAGAAGAGAAGACTGCATGGAGACCTCATAGCAACTTTGCAATATCTGAAGGGCCTACAAGGGAGCCAGAGAGGGACTCTTTGTTAGGAACTGCAATGATAGGACAAGGGGTAATGGGTTCAGACTGAAAGAGGGGAAGTTTAGGTTAGGTATTAGAAGAAAGGTTTTTGCTGTAAGAGTAGTGAGACAGTAGGGACATGGTGGCTGCCCCAGTCCTGGCTATGTTCAAAGCCAAGTTGGATGAGGCCTTGAGCATCCTGGTCTAGTGGGGAGGTATCCCTGCCTGTGTCAGGGGGTTGGGACTAGATGATCTGTAAGTCCATTCCAACCCCTAAAATTCTATGATTCTATGATTTGTCTGTACCAGCACAAGCTTTGTTTAGTTGCAATCAGTTAAGAACATTGATTTACTCATTAAGGTTATCTTAACTATTACTTAACTATTACAGTCACTACAGAATATGAAAAATGCTATTGCAACTCTAAACTGAAGAAAACACTGGATTGTTTGCTTATACATACAAAATGCTTTTCTGCATAACAGTCAGACATTGGCTTTCACTGCCACTGCTTTTCTATGCTCCTGTTTTAATGTTAGCTTGTACTGGGTTTAAGTAAAATGTCTTCTAGTCAGCCTTACACTGAAATCAGCTTAAGATAAAGTCTGTGGCAAAGGAGCTTTAGCTAACTTGATTTTAGTTGTTTTGTGAGAGAGGCAGAGGAGGTTTTAAATACACGGAGCACCATATGGGCACATAAACCCTATACAAACTCAAAATCAAAAAGACCTGCTCTGTGGCTGACAATGCTAAAAGAGCATAAACCCCTAACTCCCCTTAAATTTCCCTGGGCTCCTGTGTGCCCCATCAGACAGTTAGGTCTTCTTGTAAATAAGCATTCCATTTGTAAATTTGCTCAGATTTCAGCCCCTGCTAAGGACATCAAGATAGCTGTTGCAAGCCCATCAAGCCCACCATACTGTCTATAGCAGTATCCTAGGGAAGAGTTCAAGAAACTGCTTCAAACAAGCTTCAAAGCAGCTCAGAGGCTTTGTGATATCTTTACATTTGCTTGCATAATGCTAAGAAGCCCTTAGAGTAGAGCCTGGGATTCAGATCTCACCCTGTTCTACCCAGGCATCCTAAGGAAGAGGTTTATTCTCTCATTCAAAGTTAATGGTATAAAAAGAAGGGTGGATATCATCTTCTTCAGAATAACCCAACCACCTGAGTGCTTGGTTTCAAGGTGAGAGCTGTGGATGTCAATCTTCTCAAAAAAAAAAAAAAAAAGGCAACTCCAGTCCTAGGGACTGGTCTCCTGGGGACAGCCCCATCTTCACAGCACACCAGGACTGGAGTCCAGGCTGCAGACCTGGAGAAAGCCTTTCTCTGGCTTGACTGAGTAAAATTCCTAAATTCCAGAAGTGAATGTGGCTAAAGGTAATTGTG
Organism: Acanthisitta chloris; assembly: GCF_000695815.1. Classification (NCBI taxonomy): domain Eukaryota; kingdom Metazoa; phylum Chordata; class Aves; order Passeriformes; family Acanthisittidae; genus Acanthisitta; species Acanthisitta chloris. Next base: position 6,494 of record NW_008671639.1, on the reverse strand, counting down.
CATTCCTAGTATTTTCTTGCCTGCTCACAATGTCCCGCTAGTTAGTATGCTTGCTCTGAAGGCCTTTCCAAGTCTGCTGTTGTAGGGCAGACAAAAGCACACTCTGCTCTGCCTTCCGAGATAGCTGATTGCAAGTCAGCTCCAGTGTGGACAGTTAACATAGAGCTGAATTAAAGCCAATTAGTACTGCTGGGGTGATAAGGATATTAGATCGTGCTACTTGTGCTGACTTGCTTGCATAATATGGAGCACAGTTGCGTAGCATAGCCTGAGTTATCAAGCTCTTCTTTTCCATAAAGTATGGAACCTCAAGTGCCTGCTTCAGAGTTCTGACACCTAACACACCCATGAAAAGTACATAAATGTTGTTGCACACATAGCATGAGATGCCTCGCCATTGACTCAGTAATTGGCAGAGAAGATTCCTGTCAATGCAGATGTCCAGGACTGAGAAAATTTTCACTGCAGTTGCATCACTGTCTGCACCAGATATCTCTTTTTCTTTTTCCTTCTTAGAGACGCCAAATAATTTCCACTTAATATTCCCAAATAACACTGCCTGTATCAGTGGATGATCTCTGCCATCACAAATGTAATGCAGGCTTCATGTTAAAACATGTATTTTGTTGTGTATGGCTTAACCATGATGGATTGCCATGTATGTAGGCATTGCAGACTTGCATGGTTCTGTATGTAGAGAAGAAAAATGTAAGGAGAATGGAAAAAAGGTATGAATTAGCTCAATTTAACTATATGTCCAAGGACTTGGACAATCAGATGATCTGAAAGGTGCTTGATTTCTGAGGCAAGAACTGTGAAAGGATATGATTCTCTTCTGAATGTGTATTCCTTCTTTTTAATACACCTATTTATATATCTGTGCAGTTATTTATATATATTTCACTTTTTTGAAACCTAGTGAGAACAGTAATTGGTACTCATAGCATTTAGTCGAATGCTACTTTTTTGTGTTATGAGTATGAACACTGAATCAGGCAAATGGCTCATCTTGCTGTGGGTTCAGAGGTCAGTGAGAAAGGCAGTGTTGGACTTCAATATTAGTAAATGCTGTTCAGCATTTCAGGTAAACTCTATCACTCAGATGAGTAGTTGGGCCTGGACTGAGTAGGTCTAGGTCTGACTGTGAACCAGTTTGTTTACTTCAGGCTACACAGAGAACAAATCTTTGAAAGACCGAACCAGTGAAAACACTGAGTTCACCAAGACTGTACAAGTAATGGTTCTGACATTTGAAACCAAATAGTTTAACTTTGTGTAACAGTGCTTAGGTTTAGTTTTCGAGTGAAGCAACTTAACAAGACCTGCAAGAGAGCTTTTCAGGACGAATCAGGTAGCACTTCTAGTACCATGTATTCTAAAAAGTACTTTGTATTCTAAACCAACTTTATCCGTGAAAAAGTTAGTATTGTCTCACTAATACTGTTCAAGGAGCAACTAATTCTGCTACAAATGCAAAACTAGTATGAAATATCCATTCTTTGATGGAACAGGGAAGAGAGACAAAACAAGTCTATGATTTAGTCTTTCTTAATTTTGACTACTGCCACTGGTTGCAAGAACAGAATTATAACAAAATCAGCACTTGCCTGCTGCCAGTATCGCACATGAAGTTCTTTGTAAATATTAATGTAAATGACCTAGCTTGGTAGTTACATAGTCATCTGGATACAGCAAGTGGTACTTCATAGTATGCAATGATTGTTTAGCCCCACCTAATAGTTACACCTGCAAGGAGCTTCTTGATAACAATGCTGAATCTGCCAAGAGCTGTTCAGATCCACAATTTGTCCTGCTTAAAATTCAATATAAGATCAAATAATAAAGGTCAACTTCAGTAAACATTTGCCCATGGAATAAAACATTAAATGACTATGCTGTTCCTCTTAATATCCATCATGCTGTATTTTGTGTGAGATTGTGAATGGAAATTCAATTTACCTGTTGATGTTTACACCGGCAGATGTTTTGAGAATTTCAGCATTCATTTCATCAAGCAAATAAATATTTACTAGTCTGTTATTCCTAAAGCAGCATTGGCTGATATTGCATGATAGCAAAAGAAGCTTTGGTATTTCTGCAGGAATGAATACATCTTGATGTTTCCTCCCAGGAGGCTCCCCCAGACTATGAAAGGCGGGAAAAGTGTTTGAATGTGCACTTAGATAGATTTACATGTACGTAAAACTTGAGAAGCATATTTCAACACCAACACAAGTAGTTTTCTTCCTATTTTACATATAACTGTTTGTTGACTTTCAATCTGCTGTACCAAAGAAGGTCCACAGAGGACAATAGTGCTCAGCAGGTGCCAATAAGGACACAATCTGAAAGCTTATTTTATCTGCTTCTCAGGTGCTGATGGTGCTAGTAGGAATTTCCCTCATTATCTTCTTACCCTCTAGGCTTACAAAAATAAATGTGCTTTATGGAATGAGTGTCGTTATCAGAGTGAATACAGAAAGTGTTAATTCCAACAGATGCATATTGCATTTTATTTTGATAGTTGTTAGAGACCCTGAGAGTGCACGCAGGTACCATTGAGAAGTTTCTGTATGGAAGATCATGTAGTATCTTCTGTTGAGATACAGACCTTGGGCTTTTTGGGATTGCAATTCACTGTTCTTGTAAAGATGATTTAAAATCCCCCAAATTTTAGTTGTCATTGTAACCTTTGTTCTAGGTCAAACAGTTTCAAAGTGATTGCCACGTTTCATAGCTAATATAATTTCATTGTGGAGCAGTCTGTCCTCCAAGAACGCAGAAGATGTGGAAACTCTCTGATAAAGTGTCATACTAGTTCAAGATAATAGTTCTCTTCGTATGAGTGATGAATACCAGAACGATCACAAACACTACCTGCATTACCTGGATTATTGTAGTGGAGATCTAAATGAGACATGCAGGGTTCGCCAGCTTCTTCTGGCATGCAGGAA
>NW_008671639.1:0-3525 GCF_000695815.1 Acanthisitta chloris | reverse complement strand
GTTGCCCTATTGGGAACAGCTCACTCAAAAATTCTCTTGAAAGTTGGCATATACATCCCTGAGCAGCTTTTCTGTACTCAAAATGCCTGTTGTTACTTTCCATGAATTTTAGTTGGTTTTCCTCCTAATTTCTGTGTTTTTCTGGTTTTAATTGATGTACAGAATGATTTGTAGTTCTCCACAGACACAGCACAATACTGAGAACAGAAAGCATTTCTTCTGTGCTGCACAACAAGCATGGCGTGCAATACAATTTCATTTTGGATGATACAAACAATAGACATCACTCTTGGGTTTGGAGTTGTTTTTCACAAATAGCATATAGTGAAAAATTCTCCAAGGATAAATGTAAACCAGCATCTACTTCTCTAAATTAATCCCTTGAAGTGATTGGTTTGTCACTTGGTCATAATGATTGTTATCAATAAGAAAGATGAAGCCTTACACTTTTTGAAAGAGGCTGGATAGATACATAATGACCAAAAATCAATGTGTTTTTGAAACACCGTTTTGTTTCGGTGATCTTGCTAACTGACCTATCAAAACAAAGAATTAACAGAACCTTAAAAAAACTATTACAACAATTTAGTGTCAGTTCTCTCTTTTTTTTCTTTTTTAAAACATACAGTATCTCAGAGAGTCAGTAGTTAGTGAACTTCTTCGGTTTCTAAGTTGCTCTAGAGATGGTCTTTGAAAGTGAAGTAACCTTCCAGATGGACCCTGTTATGTCCGCAGTATTGATCCTGGTAAGCGGATGATGTATGGAATTATTGAGCCGTTGTTTTTCATTTTTTTAACAAAATGCAGTAAAGGAAAGAACTATGAGAAATCATAAGGAAACTATCTAGTGGCTAATAGGGCATGAGTATGCGCTGCCAACTTCTATTTTACTGATGGTATAAAAAAAATCCTGCAAGTATGTGTTGTATTCCTGATACGAACATATTTGCAATTTGCATTTGGAAAATAAAGATCCTTATAGTCCAGCATCCTCTGGGTCTCTGAAAGGCAACCCAAGTAAATAGATACTTAAGACTGTGTAATTCATGTTGGGCTGCCAAGAGAGTTTAAAAATGATCGTGACATTCATTCTGTATTTTACCCTCCTGAGGAATCTCTGAATATTAGAAGAACAAGGCATGGGAATTGCCATTTAATCCTTTGCTGAAAAGAACCTTTTCATCACAGGAATGAAGAAAAGTCAGTTCTCAAGCAGCACAAAAATGTAGGGCAAGAACTGAGGAGTGCTGTAGAAACATATCCAGAGTGTAATTATTTATGTTGGAATTTGAACGGTAGACTTCAGCTTCCAGTCTTTCATTCTAAGAAGCACAGTGGCAACTTTCTAGCTGCCTCATGAGTTTCTCTGTACTGACAGCTGAACATCATTTCCTAAACCCTTAATTTCTAATTCCCACTGATTTCATTCTGACCAAGGTGGGGCAATGCTACCTTTTGAATTACAGAAGTTATTCTTTGGAATTATCTTCTTGTTCTCTAGAATTCTTTTGTTGAGCTACTGGTCATGACTCAGCTGATGAGATCTGGTCAAACAGGCATTACTAGACAGTGCTTTTTATTAAAAACGTCTATGTGTTTTTCATGTTCAAGTTGTCTTAACACTTCACTTTCCCAATTTGTGCATAGGCCTGGTTTTGCAGCATTGCTGGGCTGCCTTTGGTAGTTGTAGCTCCTAACTTTCTGATGCTACCCTCCACCACCATGGTGGTGGTATATATATATATATATGTACACACATATATACATACACATATAAACACATATATCTATAATGATGTGATATATGTGATATTTATAATGACATACCTATGGCATATATACTTATGATATAATATGCAGACAACTACAACTATAGACTACCATTTGTTACTGTCAAACAAATGAATGTTGCAACTGTTTAAATGTGTTGCTCTTCTCTAGCAAAGGATTAATATTTGAAAAAGAAAGTAAAACCTAATTACTAACTTTTTTTCATCCACACAGGCTGATGAACTGCTCGCTCAACAGGGCTGGAAATACTAAACGATGGGCTTGATTATATTATAAATAAGTGAGATAAAATGGTTGTGACCTGAGACATAAGCCACCAAATATACAAACTTCTTACATCACTGTATATTTGTAGAGTTTGATTTTAATAAGTAAGAGAATACTTAAAAATCTCACATACTCTTAACCCATTTTGCTTTCAGTTGTGCAGGACGGCTGTGTTTGGAATATATGTTGAATGTCCATAAAACAGAAGAGAAAAAATCTAAGCTTTTAGCATGTGGCTGAAGAAATTCCTACAACTTTTAAAGATCAAGGCAATTGCTGAGCCAGAGTAGTTCATAGGTCAGGGCTTCTCACTGTGCACAAAAATTAACATACAGGCGAAGGGAAACTGAAATGTGTTTCTGAGCATGCATTGCTCATATCCATATGCATTGCTCATGTTCCTTTGGTGTAGTTAATCTGTTTGTAATTTCATACTAGGATATAAGACGTTCAAGTTGCAGTGAATATAATTTTGCATGGGTGGCTAAATTATGGCACTATGGTGGCAAACTAAATCTGAGTTGATATTAAGATGGACACTTTATTTCCCCATGCTGTCACACTTAGATCTTTTACTCTATGGTTCTGTGACAGTAAAGCCTGTTGACACCATTCTGATTTAGTATAAAAGTATGGATCGCTTGAGACTGTTCAATCATTCACAGAGAAATCAAGACAAACTTTCCTTTGCCACTCAGTACCACCAAGAGCTGTGGGTTTGCTGAGGGTTTAGTAGTCTCACCCTGTAATAGGTTGTTTCTTTTGACAGTGTCAGAGCAGATTAGTATTTGGATATGCTTACAGATCCCAGTGTGGGAGACTTGTCAGATGTTTGTTTCCTGTTTGCAGTGTGAACATTAAAGTAAAAAAAAAAATCCTAATAACTTACATAAACTGATCAAGACTTATTCCTTGGCATTTGTATCCCAAGGGGAAGGAAAGCGTCGTTGAAGAGTGAAAACCAGAGGGAGAGAAGTAGTTGTCCTGAGAGAGCAATAGTTCACAAAAAGAAAAAAACTGAACAGGGGATGAGAGGGCAGATTTACTGCTAGAGAGAGCTAAAGGATCTCAGCAACCTGCTTGTTAATACCTTATAGCTCAGCACAGATGTCATGAAACAATCAGCCAAGCTGTGGTTTTAAGGGGACTTTAACTCAACTCCCTTATTAGCACTGAGTAGTACAGCACACGTTCTTGTGCTACCAGACAGTACTTGTGCATCTCTACAGTCCTTCCCACTATTTAGGTTGTGACTGATTTCCACCTTTAAAGCCTATCTCAATGCACAGCCTCCCACTTCACCATTGTGGCTGCATCTAGTCCCATAGGAAAATGCAGATTGATAAAGGTGTTCTTGTTTTGGAGTACCTGCTATAACCATATATATTTCTGTGGGGGAGCACAACATCTCTATCTTTCCTTTCTTTTGTTGTTGGCACCGGGCATTGTTCTCTATCACTGTGACAT
>NW_008671638.1:0-335 GCF_000695815.1 Acanthisitta chloris | reverse complement strand
CCGGGTGTTTCTCAGCCCTTTTGGGCCATTTCTCTTCATTTTTGGTGTGTTTCTCATCCCTTTTGGGCCATTTCTCTGCATTTTTGGTGTGTTTCTCATCCCTTTTGGGCCATTTCTCTCCATTTTCGTGTGTTTCTCATCCCTTTTGGGGCATTTCTCTGCATTTTGGGGGTGCCCCCCCTGCCCCCACCCCCACCCTGACTCAGGGCTGTGGTTTCCCGTCTATAAATGGGGGTGGAGGCACCAGTGGCACCAGTGGCACCAGTAGCACCCAGAGCCATGGCAGGAATCCGGGACCCGTGAGCCGGGGGCACTGGGAGCACTGGGGGGCACTG
>NW_008671637.1:8504-8734 GCF_000695815.1 Acanthisitta chloris | reverse complement strand
GGGCCGAGCCGGGAGGTGTCTGCGAGGGCTGCGGGAGCGCCGGGGGGGGCTGACTGCAGGGGCAGAGCGGAAAGCCTGGAGATAGATGGGTGCCCGTGTAGGGGTTTAGGTCAGTGATTCAAGGTCAGGATGGATAGGATTGGTTTGGGGTTTGGGGTTGTTTTTTCTTTCTTAGGAACTGCAGTGATAGGACGAGGAGTAATGGGTCCAAATTGAAGGAGGGGAAGTTT
>NW_008671637.1:0-8139 GCF_000695815.1 Acanthisitta chloris | reverse complement strand
CCTAAAAATTCTATGATTCTATGATTTGGAGCAACCTAGTCTGGTGGAACATGTTCCCATCCATGGCAGGGGAGTTGAAACTGGGTGATCTTTAAGGTCCCTTCCAATACAAACCATTCCATGGCTCTATGATTCCATGATTTAGATTTAGTAGGGATGGGGCAACCTGATTGCTTCTCCCGAATCCTTAAGGCAGCACCTTCCTTCTCCTTTTCCTTCCTTCTCCTTTCTCTTCCTTTCCCTCTTTTTCCCTGTCCTCTTCTCTTTCCTTTTCCCTTTTCCTTCCCTTCCCTAGAATTCTATGATTCCCCTTCCTTCCCCTTCCTGGTGTGATTTTCAGGGATGTCCTGTGCAGGGCTAAGAGCTGGGCTCAATGATCCTTATGGATCCCTTTCAACTCCAACTATTCTATGATTCTGTGATGTCTTAATTCCTCTCTCCCTCTTGTCATTGCTGCCCTTGCTTCCCTTTGTGTGATCAGTAAGGGGACAACAGGAATATCCAGGCATTACCAAGGCACCAATTTTACACCTGTGCCACCCCAGTGTGGTTCGGATTCCACATGACCTTGGCTCTTGCCCTCTGTTGACATAGTGGTGATACATCAAAGCTGTCCCTTCCCACTTAAGGGAAATCTGAGGAAATAATATCTCCAGGAATTATGATATAACCTTGATTGCGATACAGACTTTGCCTTTAGCACTGTAATAAATTTATAACTTTCCTTTGCAGTGTAAGATACGTGAGTTAATGTTTCCTAAACTATTGCAAATGTGTGTGTGAATCCGCTGCTAACAAAGCTTAATTTCCCATGGAGCTGCTGCAATTGCAGTCAGACACCAGAGAAAACTACTCTAGTGCTCCTTTCTGTTTCTTTTATGCAGTATTTAAAATCTCCCCTTTTAAGTGAAGCTAGAAATTCTTGGGTTTCCAGATCTCTGAGCATACCATATACCTCCCCCTTTCAAGATACCAGTAAGCCAAAATTACCTGCAACATCAGTCCCCCATCAACATCCTTATGTTTGCTGTCACTTCACCAACTCAAACCAGAGTTTTCTCCGCTCTTAGCCTACTTTCCCAACATTCCCATACCTGTTTAATACTCTGCCTAGAGTATTAAACCACTTTGCGTATCTTTTATAAGTGTCACTTAATTTGAAACATGTTTTCTGTTATTTTTCAAGCTTTTACTTTGAGGCTTTCCTGATCTTTAAATGTCATTCTAATTCTAGCCCAAGCAATTGTTACATGTACTTAAGCAAGGTTTCTCCTTTATTGCAAGCAAACAGCAAACCAGTAACAGTTACTAACACATTAACTTTTGAAAAATAATCTATCTCCTACTACACTGTTCTGTTTCTCTGGTTTTTTACTTATCATCTACAGTTACAGTTCTCTGGGTATGGGACTGGCACCTTCTGTTTTCTGTAAACTGTCACATTTTAGGGCTATTAAAATATCTCATATACATCATTCTATGGTTCCAAACTCTTTTATCAATAATAGCTCATTAATTCACATCACATGCCCAAATGTCACAGAATCACAGAGCACTCAGAACCGAAGTAAGAATTAATCTTAGAATCAAGTAATTTTGGAGTGGTAAATGTATCTGATCCATGTATGTCGGTCTTGGATATATGTGGAGATATAGATAAAGATATATATATGGATCATATATACCAGATCAAACATATATGATACCATTCCAGGCAATATACTAGGAAGTAAAAAATAAAAACAAGTAACAATTAGATCTCTTATATTACACTGTACAGGTTGAGGGCCTTTTAATCAATACATGTTTAGTTTGGAAAACCTTAATTTTACTTATTTAAGCATCCCTTTCTCTAGTTCTTTCACCAAGCTAGTCACCTTGTTGTAAAAGATCCTCAGGTCAGCTAGGCATGATTCACCACTCATATATCTCTGTTGACTGGTCACAATTGCCTTCACCTTCTTGTGTTCAGAAATGAATTCCAGGAGGATTTTCCCTATGGCATTTTCAGAGAAGGAGATGAGGCTCACTGGCCTGTAGTTCTCCAGATCTTCCTTGCTGCTCCTCTTGAAGACAGGAGAGATCCTTGGTCTCATCTGATCTTCAGGAACCTCTCCCAGTCACCACTGTATTTCAAAGCTAGTTGAGAGTGGCCTCGCAGCCACAATTGACATCAGCCAGCTCTCTCTGCACCCATGGACACAACGTCTCAGGCCCTGTGGCCTTAGGTATTTCCATTTTGTTTAAGTGTCCCCTAACATGGTTCTTCTTCACTGTGGGTAATTTTTCCTTGCTCCAGGCTCCCTCTGATCTTGGTTGCCGAAGACCAGTGTGCATGAACTACTGAAATTGTCCTCAGGACAGACAACAGTAAGCAAAAAAGACTTTGGAGCTTAATGGCTGAAGCTCTTAAATAGGAGATTGAAGTTCAAGACCTACAAGTATAGGCAAGGGGTGACTGTGGGTAACTCTAACCAAGCCATGAGATGAAAGGAGAAACTCTTCCTCCTCCAACCATTTGGTGAACGTAATCTTTGTTATTCTGTTTTTCCCAATGCATGAAATAAAGCTTTTCCTTTTTTTTTTTTTTTTTTTTTTTTTTTGAGCCACTTGGAACACATTGTGTCAATTAAAACATATATACAGATCTTCATCTGAATAAAAAAAAACCCCAAACATATTTTCATCAGACCAAAGGTAAAATATATGAATAAATACACATACATCCTGCTTGATATCATTTCATGTGCTAATGTGCCAAAAACCTCTACGATACTGATGATGATGCACTTGGGATAAGAGACCTGCAATGTAGGTATTGTTATCTTTCAAAAGCCCATGAAATCGCACAAAAGAAAACAGGATTAGTGTTGGACACATGAGGTTTTTCTAGTCACTGAAGTTCAGAGATAATGTTGTTTATACAAATCTAAGCTGGTTCTATCCAGTTCCTTGAGTGTATATCTGTGTCATGGAGTTACAGAATTGAATACAGCTCATTCATTCCACGAGGAGGATGGAAAAACTCCCTCGTGACAATGTGACCTTTTATCCGTCCTCTTGCTGCACATGCTCACTCCATACTATCAATATTCTACATTTAGCACTTTTTCCTATGATACTCAACACTGATCAAACTTCTCATACCTTCTCTCAGTGCGTACGACCACACACACACTGAGATATGTTTTGGGGTGGGGAAAAAAGGATGTTCGGGTCATTAAGCAACAAAAGGACTGCAGCACAAAACTGGTCAGCAGGCATTCAGAGAGCCTTAAACAACAGTGTGCCAGACCATGGGTTGGATCAAAGCAGCAGAATTTGACATGTTTCCTTGAACCAGGAGGGCCTTGCAATGCTGTGAATAAGGGAACTAATGACTCTTTAGCTCAAGGTAGGTAGAGGGGTACAGGTGCTGAGGGCACAAGCCTTATTTTGAGAGTGTGAGAGCTGATGCATCTAGACTAACCAGTTGTTTCACAGCAGCCAGTTAACTAGTGTTTGTGTCTGCATAGCAAGATGAGGTGAGGTATGTTATTATCCCTCCTTCACCAGGGAGAGGACTGAGGCTGAAAAACACATCTGAAGTATCCACTGATTTTTGATTGTCCCGTCTAGCCTCCTTTTCAGATGGCATGTGGGGTAAATCTCATGTCTTCCTTGCATTTGGCTTATTTGTAGCACAGCTTTTGTTGATGTCAGGTACCACTGTAAATGCTCAGCAGTTTGACAAACCTAGGCTCAGTTACCTTGAGGCAGGCTGCAGAAGGAAGAATAAAATCACTGACTGGCTGTAGAAAAAGATATGTAAATATCATAAAAATAATGTAAGGAATGTATTCTAATCCTGAAAAGGAATTTCAGCCACTTTAACAAGAATATTTTTTCTGCTTTTTTCAGACCCTTGGATCATTCATGGCCTCCTGTTTGTTTATTATCATCTGCGCCTTGCATCAGGCAAGCAGGAGTCTTGCTGAAGGCTGTTATTGCAAATAAGTCTTAATAAAATAAATATGCACAAGGAGAACAAGCTAAAGCAATCCAGGCAGTTTTTGTTCAATGGTGTCCTAATTTTTTAATCCTTCTCTTGGCTCATACAGTATCTCTGAAGGTAACTGGCAACCATATCAACTACTGGAGCCAAACTAACATATAGGAGCATGACTGCCTATCAGCTGTACCCCAGAAGCTAGCCAGGTAGTGATAGTTCATGCAGAAGGTGCAAACTGTAGCCCTTTCTGCTATTCAGAATATACTTTGTGACCTTTCCTCTTCTGACTTTCTTTTGGCATTAAAACACTTCTATTTCCCGGTGCAGTTGTACAGAGAACAGCTTCCTCCCATCTATTTCACTCTGTATTATACCGTTACACATCACACTGTGAGCTCTTTGGTCTAGGTCTCAATACAGCAAGACCTGATCCTGAACTGTGACCTCCATATGTTACCCTAGCACTGAATACTGGTGGGTATAAGAGAGAACATTCAGGTCCATCCACAATTCAGAGTGGCTGACACCAGCAGGCTCCTCACAGGGCACGCAGACAACGAGGAACAGTGCATCTAACTATACAGTCTTTTGTAACAACTCACCTTCAGTATTTGCATCGGAGGCATCAATCTTTTCCCAGTTCTTGGCTGACTTAAACGAACAACACAGACTATTTTTATAAAGATCATAAGCACAACAGGGATGAGAAGATTCTATTTATGTCAATTTGTAGAATAACAAACTGCATAACTAAACTGTATCTGTGACTGCGTCCAAGAACTTCTCCTAGACACGCTGGAATTGCTTTCCAGCTTTAGCCAAGCCTTTAAGAGTAAACACCAGCAGTGCTGGTTTGTGTCCGAGAGAGGGTGCTAAAGCAAAATATTTATTGCAAAAACTGCAAAGCGGCACAGTCGCTCAATTCAATGCTTCCTCCGGCATAAGTTTATTCTGACTTAGTTTTTATTTTACATGCTCACAGCTGGCAATTTAATGCAAGTTTTAGCTTTAGCTAGCTGTAAGGACATATTACACCAGCTGTGGTTTCAAAAATGAAAAGCATAGAAGAAATGACATTATAGAAAGAACTATCCATAACAGAGAAAAATAAGGGAATCGACTTTGAAATTTTTGCTTTAGCCTGAATGGTCAGATTTGATTCCGTGCAGTTTTATTACTGACAGCTCTTTAGCGCTCACGATAAGTTAACAAAAAGTAACAAAATTTAACTGAAAAAGAGGAGATTTAGGTTAGATATATGGAAGGAATTCTTTCCTCAGGGGGTGGTGAGGCACTGGAACAGGTTGCCCAGAGAAACTGTGGATGCCCCATCCCTGGCAGCATGCAGGGCCAGGTTGGATGGGGCCCTGAACAACCGGATCTGGTGGAAGGTGTCCCTGCCCATGGCAGGGGGATTGGGAACTGGTTGATCTTTAAGGTCCCTTCCAACCCAACCCATTCTGTGATTCTATAAAATTCCATCACGCTGACCTTGTAACTCCCCATGGTGTCACTAGCAGAACTGAGATCTTCAGGTACATAACCATTGCCCTGTGCCAATAAAATTAGAAAGAGATGGATAACAGAAGAAAGATAACATCCTTCATCTGAACTAATTGCTCAGGGAAAGAAAAGAAACTTTGCTAGTGAGTTGGACAGATGATGCTGACAAGACAAATTTATGAAATAGGCATGTCCTGAGTTTAAGTTCCAAATTTTGGAGGAGCAAAAGGGAAGTGCCAGGTAATAAGAGACTTGTTGGATTTAACTTTCCCAAACTAAAACTTTATCCTACTGATTGAAATTTATCAGGAACTGAGAGCTGCTGGTAGCTGGGTGCTCAGTGGTACCTTGTCCACCCTGTGTCCTGATGAGCTGCAAACCCAGTGGGAACTGGCATCTCTGAAGTCATTACAAGTCACAGGTGCTTTTCCTGAGACTCAGAGATATTCAAAACCTGACTGGACACAGCCTAGGGCAGCTGGCTGTAGGGGGCCTGAGCAGGTGATTTGGATCAGATGATCTTCAGAGCTCCCTTCTCACCTCAAGTAGTCTGTGATTCTGTAAATTAGGTAGCTTTTGATAAAGTACAACCTACAACAACCCCTAGACCAGCAGGACTCAAGCTTACTCCCTGTGGTATTTCACTTTGATCAGGGGCTGTTGTGTAACAGCAGAACGAAGTGCTGCTTAAATTGCCTTCACTTACTCTTCTTGTTTCTAGGGAATTTCATTTGGAACTAAGCTAGTCTGTTTGTCCACATGTCAACTTATTTTTCTGCCTTTTGTGTCAGGACAACATGCTGTTCAATAACCAGTTGAAGCTGATGTCCATGGCAGAGGTCTACTGTGCCCAGCGCCTAGGATACAACTAAGTGCATGGCATCACTCTCCATACAAAACTGATGAATCCAAATCCTACCACAGTCCTTATATCTTCAAATTCAGGTCATTAGATTGATGTTAAAAATATCCATAATGCTAACACACCTTCTTCTAGAGGCCACCAGAATACTATTTGTTCTTCATTGGAGACACTATTGTTTTGATAAAAAAATGAAGTTGCTACTATGGAAGGAAACTGCATTAATTAGTATTAATACAATGTGTCAGGAATAAGGAACTCAAGAAATTAGAAATGTTACATTCTGAATATATGTTTCTTTACTATTTGAGACAAAGAAAATCACAATTTTTTTCAAAAAATGCTTTGTATTACCATTCTTAGGTCTGGATTTGGCGTGTCACACTAACTCCAGCCTGTTTGGACTGTAAAGGAATTGGAATAAAAATTCAGAGGCTGAAGCATTCCAATGTACTGAGCCACTACCATGTTTCTCTGTCAGTCAGCTTCCAAACTACTCCTTGCTCTACAGCACATTGAGTAGTCTCTTGGACAAAGAGGACAATTTTATGCTAGGGAACAATTCTCTGGGGGCAAAATGGATATCAGAAAGTATTTTGATTCAGTATTTCAAGATGACTTGTACTAACACAGAAAGAATTAAATGAAGAACCTATCAAAAAGGTGAAATAGGGGGAAGGCTGGCAGGTCAACCTCAGGAATTGCAGCAGTTCAGTTTAGACTAATGCACTGGAATTTGGAAGCTTGAGCAAACAAGTCTGTAAAAGTGGGTTACAAATTACATGAGGACACACTTTCACGTGAATCTCCTGGCAGTATCCTTTCTGGGCAGGCAGGCAGCCCTGGAAGATAGCCATTCTCACTGCCTTTGGTGAACCTCTGTGTCTAGGTCAAAGAGAAAGCAAGGGGTGAAGTAGTACCTGGACAAAGAGCCTGCCAGGAAAGAAGTCTTGAGATTTAGTACATCAGTGCTACATTTTGGACAAATACAGCATGTCTGTACATCAAGCACACTTTAGTCTGGGAAGATGCTACTGGTCCTGCACCACACATGGTCACCTTAGCTTAGTTTCACTGCTTATGCCACTGAAACTGAGAAAGACTGTTCTCCGAGCTGGGATCAACAAAAGTATAAATAGACAGAATTGAGAGGTGACAATAGAAGTGCATGCGGGAATATGTCATTTCTTGAGATTAATTTAGAAAATAAAATGAAAAAGCTTAATAAACTTTAAGAAACACTATTTTGGTTTCATATAACAAAGACCTCTTTACTAAAAATAGAGGTAAAGAAGCAGGACATTTTCAATAAGCTTTGATAGTTTAAATAAATGTTTTATAGGAGCTACAAGACTTCATTAGCACTTAGAACAAAAATCAATTTGGAAGGTGTGAAATTTGTGCTTGTTCCATCAAGCACAAAGCCTCTTCCTTCCCTGACCTTTTTCTGTTATGTATCAGTGGCAGAGTTGTGATGGGGTCAGTAGCTCCTGTTCTGTGTGATTTTTGCCTCCACCCTAGCCAACCTAAATAAACATTTGCTTATCATTTCCTCCGTAATAGACAGGTCTCCGGGGAGATGCCACAGTTAGAATCATAGAATCATTTAGATTGGGAAAGACCATTGAGATTATTGAGCCTGACCGGTATGTTAGGCCATAGATCTCACTTTGGCACAGTGTGTGGGGGATTCAGGGCTTCAGGTCAGGGAACTTCAGCTGCAAACACGAGTGCTGAGCCACAGAGTAAATCCCCGTTGAATGCAACAGACTCATGTCAGGAT